>NC_054537.1:16460245-16625245 GCF_017654505.1 Polyodon spathula | reverse complement strand
ATTATAAACTTTTGATTTATGGTGGTATATGTCGTTTCTATACAGAAGACATGTAGGATATACCAAATTTGATATAATGGTTGGCTAATAAATACCTCACTCCCAGGCAAAGTATTTATAAAACATTTTACATGATTTGAAGATGATTATGAATTAATTGATGCCACTATATTAGCTCTCGGGGTAAAACAGGAAAGAAAGTCATTCTGCATTTATCCATCTGTCTCAATACTTATTTGAAATTAGTGTAAATAGTGGAGATCTGGGAGGAAACAACTGTCAAGGACCTGTAAGGTTGAATGATAATTTCAGACATGGGATAATTGCAGTTGAATTATTAGTCCCTATATGAAGATGGTACCCATTAAAGTTCATATGGTCATGCACAGACTGAATAGAGATTATGCTCAGCAGCTATTTTGCAGTCCCTTTCCTGTCCTTGAGAATGTTAAAAACAATTGCTTCTGACATTGAAATTGTTTATTGACCCCTTGTGTAAGGATAAAACCTTTACATGAACCTTACAACAATGTAATGTCTAGGTTGTGGGTTGACTTTTATTTCAAACAGCTAGTGTGTGATTCTGTCCTTGGGTGGAGGGGGTGTGGAGGCTATATTTTAAATCAGTAGACAGGATGACATTTAAATAAATGAATCTGTAGTGGAGATGCTTGTTAATGGAGATGTTTTGACAGGTCACCCATTTCTTCCATATTATCAATCTTAGGGTTGATTCAATTTATATCTTTATATGACTTTGGTTATATGAGTTATATATGTAGCTGATACGGGGGATGGAAATAAAAACAACATTTTGAATACGCAGTGTTGATATATTATTTTGAAACTGTTATTATGAAATAAATTGGAGGTGATAAAAAGAAAAAGAAAAGCTGCAATCACAAAATAAAATACAACATTGGCAAGATTTGAGTTTCCTAAATCAAGCTGGTTATCTTAACTTCCTATCACTGGCTTGGCTTTCAAAGAGATGCTGACACAGGAGCCCTTAAATAAAGAAGATCGACAGATTTGTGAGTCCAGCTCTTAGAATTCAAGCCTGCTGTCTCCTACGAAAATTCATAATGTGCTGTTCCTGTTAATGCTTTGTTTTGAGCAGTTAATAAAACATTGTACCGAAGATTGTACCTAGTGTGCTTCAGCAATTTCTCAGTAAGAAAATAAATCGCAAGGGATTATATTCGTGACACTGTGCATGCATTTGTGTTGAACAGTAATGTGCTAAAAAATCAAGGAGTTGACAAAGTTGTAGATAAAGGCAAACTGTCATTAAATTAACAGGTTGTTAGGAATTCAAAGTAGCCTTACTAACTTTATAAAATCACACAGCTGTACAATTACAGAGTTACTGTTATTTATATTGAAAGGCAGTATATTTGAATAATACATTATTAGATGTTGGAAGATAATCTACTTTCTTTTGGCTAACCGTTCATGTCAGGAGGATACAGTCTTATTCTCTTTTGTATTTCAAAAAGCAAAACAGAAAGACTAAATGAGGATATCTATTCATCTTTGTGTGAGTGAAAGCGTGCCTTTTTTCTGTATTACCTCTATTATGAGAACACCATGGTCAGATAAATAGATTTCCATTATGGGAGGAACAGGAATTATCTTTCAGTTTTGTGGAATACTTGTTCCTTACACAAAATAGAATTCCTCCGATCAAATAAGGTGCTTGTCAATGTGCCTTAAAGAAAGGCACTGGTATGTTTTTTCACTTTATAAAAGAAGGGGATGGGGGTTGTTGTGTTACGTAAATGACACAGCACTACCCTTAGGAGGTCATTCATGTTTTTTGCCTGTTTTGACAAGAGCTAAGTGAGAATTCACTGCCTTTTATACAGACCAGTTGATAACTCCTTCACTGTCCCTGCAACCACTGCAACACACAAAACCACTCTCTTAAAGCAACAGCAGTTCAATTAGAAACCAGTACTATAACTATAACACAAACTAGGTTTAATGATTATATTTAGAATGTAACTTTAGATTATATCTTACGTTATTCATTGCAAATGTTTCATAATGCCAACTAATGTTTATTATACATATATTTACTGAAATGTAATTTCACAGTTTGAAAATATTTGCTTTCATGTAAAAGTGAGTCATGTAAAATCGAGTTTAGTTTGTAATTGCTGTTTGTGGTGTTTTATGGATTGGGAGTCTCTTTTTAATTTTAATATTTCATTGGAAGGGGAGGGAGGGATAAAAAATGCTTTTCTTTTTAATTAGTGGTGCTGAGGATGGGTTAAAAGGTGTATCATGCGCTTATAAAAGTAAAAAAGTGTGTGGGGGGGTGAAGATGTGTATCTGGTTGTTTGGAATGTCAAGGTGTATTTGATTATTTGATTCTTGTTTGTATGTTTTTAATGATTGCTTAATTGTGTTTTTTGACTATATACACTGTAGTTAAATTAGTAAGCAACCCAGTTTTTCAGACAAACAAGTTTTTTAATATTCATTTTCTGATATTGTTTGAAAGAAATACAATGAATAAAAAGAAAAAAATCAACTTACCTGTGACTGAGATGATACGATCAAGTAGCACTGCCACGAAAGGAATGAACCGATGTGCAAATGTTGCAGGTTGCAGTCTTTTTTTCTTCATTCTGAGATGTTGTGAAAGATTGGGTATACCTTTCAGTAAGTACCCTTCCACCTTGTTTTTCAAGATTTGCTTTTCTGATACCGCAAGATTAATCCATCAATTATTTTTTAATCAATCAAAGCCCACAGGTGTGATTAATCGACTCATCATTAATTAAATAAAACCCATAGTATAATGATGTCATGTGACTAACAGAAGTCTGAGCATCTTTATTTGAAATTTAAGTCTTGATGGATATTCATTAAATGTTCCACGACTTAAAAGCAAAACAAACAAAAAAACAACAATCAAAACACAGATACCTCTCCTTTCTCTATATGTGCTTTAGTGTGAGAACCCTGCTGTTTAATCACAATAGCTTTGCTGCAGTAGCTGCAGCCATCAGTGCTTGCCAGTGAACATTCCTGATAAGCAAGCCATTGGGTAATTGGTAAACAATTCCATAGAGACTCTTTTACTGCCCTCCTGAAGGTGTTTCTTCATAATGGAGAGGAGTGACCCCTGCCTGGGGTGACTAGGACTAGGATCTAGGTGACTAGCTCATTCAAGGAGGTGAACAATTACTTAACAGGCTTGTGTTTCAGAAAGAAATGACGCAAGATAACCATACATACATCTCCGATGGAAGTATACCAGACTTCTCTGAAAGTACATTTCTGCTATTTTAAATGAAATAGCTGAATGTGATTTGACAAAATGGTGAACTTGTAAGGCCTGAAAAGAAGGTCGATTTAAAATAAGAACATCCCTGTTTTACAGGATAGAATACAATATAATATATTACAAAGGTCTGTAATGATAATGCACAGTTCAACTTCCTACATCATGACACACCACTGCTTCTAGACATCTGTATAAACCTAAAACATGGATAGTGTATCCCTTAAATCATAGGTGTGTATGGTTCCAATGTTTTCCATTAGATTAGCCAACCTCGCTCTCAAACTTCAATTCTACTGATGTCCCTACCAGCGATTATTTGCTAAAAAGATTATTTTTAGTAGAAGTAGGTTCATTACCTAGTTGGTTGACAACTGATATATATTTATATATATATTTTTTTAAAATAATCTGAGCCTGACGTGTGAAAGTCCTAAAAACTCAAGATAAATAGAAGTTCTCAGTCCTCCTACTCTATTTCCTTTATCTTCTTTCCAGATTTCAGGTTCAGCGGTTCATATATCCGTTAAGGCCACTGCAGGTCAGTGGTGGAAAGTTTCAGATACTTTCTTTAGCTGACTTTTAGAGGAAAAAATAAGATAAGAAGTGTGTATATATAATTAGTAGGGAATTTCTAAACCACAAAGTGTGTTAAAGTGAAAAAAAATTAGTGAACAGATCAAGGATGTCTTTTAGCTGCTGCCAAACCAAAATCCCAGTAGTTTGCAATGGCTGTGTCTCTTCAGAGAAAAGTATGAGCTCTTCTAATGTAATTTGGCTAATCCAGAAAGACCAGTTAATGATGTTTTTATAAACAGTTTTTTTTACTTCTCCTTCTGAGAGAGTGACTCTACTTTTGTATTTTACTTCCTCTTCTGAGAGATTGACTACTTTTTTTCTTTACTTCCTCTTCTGAGAGTGACTTGCCTTTGTTTTTACTTTACTTCCTCTTCTGAGAGAGTGACTCAACTTTTTTTACTTCCTCTTCTGAGAGTGTCTACTTTTTTACTTTACTTCCTCTTCTGAGAGTGTCTCTACTTTTTTACTTTACTTCCTCTTCTGAGAGAGTGACTGAGCTGATACTTTTTTCTTCATTGAGTTTATTTACCATTTAAAAGACCATTCCCTAACAGAGGGTATCAAATGCACATTTTCATGGGTGTTTTAGAGCCACACATGTATCTGTTTAAACCAATTGTATTCCGACAAAGCCAAACTCTGCCTGCCAGTGCTGCCTTTTATTATAAATATCACAGTAGCCTGATCTAAATGTCTTATTAGGAAATCTACACATCAGCTAGTGGTGTTGTAAGGAACTTTTCTTTTTTTTTTCTTTTTTTATTAAACTTTTAGTGGAAAAAGGGGTCATAATTATATAGTTAGCTAAATAACACACACACACACACACACACACACACACACATATATATATATATATATATATATATATATATATATATATATATATATATATATATATATATATATTGCATTTACTGTCTATTGAATGTCATTTTCCCTTGTAAGAAATATTTCTGGTTCTTTGTTAACATATATGTTATACAATTAGCTTGTAAAATAGTAAATTGATTACTGCAATCTGTTGGACTTCTTTAATTTAAAAATGTTTACTGAAAAAACAGACCCATAGCCATACTAATTCCATTTTACAGCTTACTGTACTTGAGAATAATCTATGGTTGGGTGCCTAGATACCATAATGATCTCTGGCAGGCTTTTTTTTTTTTTTTTTTAAGATGTGCCAAAACCCATAATTGGCTCATATTCATTTGATTTAGCTTCTGCTTAGATTGTTATTTCACAACCAGATCTCATTTAACTGTTTCTGTTGTTGATGTGTCCAATATATGAAAGGCATTTTACAAATTAGAATAATCTGTTGTGTTCAGTGTAAAATGAATAATGTTGGGGACATTGCAGCTCATTTCCTCTAAGCCACATACTTGTGTATTTCTGATGTGGCAGCTGCTGTGTAAATATTCTACAACTACATTTGAATCTGTAAAAGAGGATATGGTGTCTGTTCCTAGCTGGTTGTTTTGCTGTGGGTTTAAATAATTTATTTTACCTTATTGTAATTCCTCTGGTAGCCCTTTGTAGTTCCTCAGACTCTTTTAGAATCAGATTTGGTGCATGCTGAATTTCACTTAAAAATATCTGAGAATGTTCTTCTACAGTAGACAGACACAATGCCAAGAAAAAGTTTGTGAACCCCAGTGATAATTATGGAAATTCCATAGTTTTACCACGATAGCCTTCTTGAATCAAAACCAGTCTTTTCTTAAATATCAAATAGAGTTTATATTAACCTATTCCATGTCTTTTGAAACAAAATGATGTATGAATTAGGCAAACAATGAGTAATTAAAATTCAGGGTATGTGAAAAAGTATGTGAACCCCTGGCTTTATCAGCTCAATTAAGGGGATAATTAGGTGTTTAAATAATTAGGTAGATCTTCAGGGGCGAGTTTGTGAGTTTGGTCTTCACCATAGTGATGTGAGGAAACACGTCATGCCACAATCAATAAAAAAATCTCTGAGGACCTCAGAAAAACATTTATTGATGCTCATCAGTCTACAAAGGGTTACAAAACCATTTCTAAGATTTGGGTCCCCACCAATCCACTGTCAGACAGTCTACAAATGGAGAAAGTTCAGGACCACAGTCAATCTACCCAGGAGCGGTCGTCCAACCAACATTTCTCCTGAGAACAAACTGGAAAATAATCAAAGAAGTCACAAAGAACCCCAGAGTAACATCCAAGGATCTGCAGGCCACTCCCGCCTTGGCTAATGTGAGTAGTCATGACTCAACTATCAGAAAAAGACTGAACAAGAATGGTGTTCATGGAAGGATAGCCAAGAGGAAACCACTGATCTCTAAAAAGAACATTGCTGCCCGACTGAAGTTCACCAAAGAGCACATAGAGGATCCACAAGACTTCTGGAACAATGTTCTCTTGACAGACGAGTCAAAGGTAGAACTTTTTGGCCTCAATGAGAATGTTATGTTTGGCGAAAACCAAACACTGCGTTCGAACAGAAGAACCTCATCCCAGCCGTTAAGCATGGTGGTGGGAGTGTGATGGTTTGGGGCTGCTTTGCTGCCTCAGGACCTGGACAGCTTGCCATCGTTGATACAACCATGAATTCTGCATTGTATCAAAAGATTCTAGAGGAGAATGTCAGGCTATTTGTCCGTGAACTGAACTTGAACTGAAAGTGGATCATGCAGCAACACAATGATCCTAAACACACAAGCAGATCTACAAAAGAATGGCTGCAGAAGAAGAAATTTCACATTTTAGAATGGCCTAGTCAAAGTCCGGACCTAAACCCCATCGAAATGTTGTGGCAGGACCTGAAGTGAGCTGTCCATGCAAGGAAGCCCTCAAATGTCACCAAGTTGAAGCAGTTCTGTAAGCAGTAATGGGCCAAAATTCCTCAAAAACGATGTGAGAAACTGACCAACAGTTACAGGAAATGGTTAGTTGAAGTCATTGCTACTCAAGGGGGTGCCACCAGTTACTGAAGCTAAAGGTTCATGTTCTTTTTCACACATGGATATTGAACGTTGAATCATTTGTGGATAAATAAACATTGAAAAAGTATCATGTTTTTGTGTCATTTGTTTAATCAGGTTATCTTTATCTATTATTAGGACTTAGATTAAAATCTAATAACATTTTAGAATTGAAATATGTGAAAATCCTAAGGGGTTCAAACAAACTTTTTCTCGGCACTGTACATGTCAGTGCAATACTTTAGTATTTTCTAAAATAATGGGGGAAAAACAGGTTTGGAAAAAAAGCTGCTCATTGTTCAATTGCATATCTGAAAACTAATTGAACCCAGGATCTATAAACACTCACAAGGAGCAGCTAAGATGGGAATAAAAGAAGTAATGTGTAGCAAATAGGGGTGCAACAATTAATCGATGCATCTATTATTGATCATCTGTCCTTAAATTTCCAGAGCTTCGATTACATATTGTTGAATCGATCAAATTAGAGCCCAGTTTGAAGTCTTCTTTTGCTGGTTTGCATTAAAACCTTGAGTGTGTGAGAATGCGCTTCTTTTAGTGCTAGTACAGTAAGTAAACAACGCCAGTGTGTTGCTAGGATACAAACTTTAGGCCTCTACATTCGCGTTGGACAAGCCAAATCAGAAGTAGTCCTATTGTATTCACGTTTTCTTGATTTAAAAATTAGGCGCCTGAATGTGCCAGCAACAAGTGTGCCTAGTCTTTTTAGCTGCTGGTAATATTTGAACCGCAAAACGGTCTCGGCTTAACCCAGGAAAGGCTGATAGGTTGATATTTCTTAAAAAGAATATGCACATAACATAAATGGATACACAGTGGCCTGAATTAATTGAACTTTTCCTTCTTGTGGTGGATATACCCTGTGTAAAATGAATTGAGTTGCTTCACTGGTGTCGATGCATTTTTTGCTCTAAAGTGACAAGAATACAGCATACCTTTGATGTTCTGCATAATAATTTCAATATTAAATCTACCGACTACCTTCTTTTGTTTCAAAGTATGTTGTGTTTGAATTATATGGCAATATTATATAAAAAGAAATTGAATTTAGTAAGGTAGTTAAATTAGTCAGGATTTGTGAGATTAATTAAAATGTTTCGTTTTGCTTTGGACATAAAGGGCTGTATTCTGATCACAGCGCAAATTCCAGTGCAAGCACAGATAGTGCTTGCCCCCGATTCTGAGGTGCAAAAATGGAGCAGAGACACTGCACTGAAATGGTATTCTGAAGACATGTCCAGTGCTGTTATATAGCGCCTGCCCCATAGCCACATGTCGGCATAAATTTCGGGGTGTGGTATCATTAACATATTCGCCGAAGCGCTATGGGGTCCCAAATAGACAATTGAGCACTGCGTTAAGACCCACTGAAACCAGATTATTAAGTGTCTCAATCAGGAACTTTAAGAACTGAACACACTATAAAAAGCAAAATAGTCCTAAGTAGCAAGAAAGCAACCTAAGACGAAAAACAACAAAACGTAAGAAACTAACATATTATTTGTAAATTAATAATAAACAAATAAATGAAAAAAAAAAAAAAAAAAAAAAACTGATTTTGCAGATACAATGGAGTACTACTTTTATTTTCACGAGAACTGTAGCAATTTATTTTCATGGCTATTATTACAAGTGAAAATATTTACGTACAGTATATGAAGAGCAGCATAACAGAAGTGCCACTTCATTTTCTGTATGTGTATGTCTGTCCTTTCTTTCCCTGGTTGTTGCTAGTGTGTGTGTGTGTGTGTATCATGTGCAACTTTAAACGAGTTAACTGCTGTGTAAACTTAACACAATGCATTTGCTTTGTTTCCGTGATTTAAATAGGTCCTTTACTATCTGCAGACCTGAAACAAGATATCGGTTTCACTGCCCGATAATGTATGAGCTTAACTAGTTTGAAACATTATAACGAATTAGAAAATGGAACAGAGATTTCCTTTAACCAGATTGGTCAATATGAGGGCTTAAATCTCTGATGAAGGACCTTGAATGTTATCTTTCAAACTGTTCCAAATCAATCTGCCCGAAAATACGTTAATACAGTATTCATGTATTTTACCTTTTGCCTGCTTTTTGAAAGAAATTCTCCATTCTTTCTTGTAGTGCTGCACACGTCCTCTGAATGTTGTCTGTCAATGTAAAATATTCTGCTTCGATTATCATTGACAAATATCTATATGATAATCAAATGAGAAATTAGGTTGCCGATTGCACCATTAGTAGCAAATAGTTTATTTTGCCAAGTTTATTTGTATTACTTCTACATAGGCAATAGTGCCAATCCCTGCCAATTTTTGGACCCACTCCTGATTTCTAACTTTTACACAGGGAGTGATGGAACTGAACTTGGTACAGTTATGCATGCTGTTCGTTTCTACCTATTGATGTACAGAAACCATTTGGAATTTAATCATTATCCGCCTAATGCAAGTGAATGCAAAAGAAATTTTAAACTGTTCTGCTCCCCAAAAAATAGGTTGACACTTCTATGCTGTTATTATAGGAATATAAACTGATGCCTGATGTCGCTATAGTTATTTTTATTCATTATTATTTTTGTTAAAAGTAATTTTCAATATGCTTGTAAATACTGCTAAAGGTTGTATAAAGTTTGAGAAACACTGATTTACTGCACAATACTGTGCTAGACATAAAGTAATTTCAGGTCTTTTATTACCCTGATTTGGCCATTTTGATCAGTGTACTGTAGTACAGAAGTTCTGAGATATCTGTTAATTTGTAGAGCTATTTTACCATAGAGCCCCCATTTTTCACAGCAGTGTTAAATTGTGGAATATGGCAGTTACAAGTGCATATGTTAGTGTAAGTTGTGCATGCAGAGTGGTTGCCTGCACCAAAAGATTAGCATAACTATATATATAATATATATATATACTATATAGATATATATATATATATATATATAGGATCCTATTATGTTGGCTGGGGAGCCACTCACATACGGTATAACTAAAAGAGAGCTGATTAAAGACAATGAAAGGAACAAACGTGTCAATGAAGTTCAAAGTGATTCTGCAGGGGATATGATGTTATCTCATCTATATCAGCAAGTACCATTATTACACTGGCTGCGGCAGTCTGCATTAAACCTGCTGTTTGAAAGTGGGACAGACGCCAGGCCATAAGTAGCATTATATGTGCCAATGATGCTGCTTTTTTTTTTCTCAGAAGTTAGTTTATCCCAAAATAATAAAATACGAGAGATTGAATTCCACAACTTGACCTATGATACGGGATCAAAATAACAGCTTTAAGTGCAATATTGCACCCTCTGAAAGGTGTTTGCCTGTTGGGAAAATGAAACAGACTCCAAATGGAAACCACGATCTGTTAACATCATTTCCATGTCTTCTATTACTCAGGCATATAATGAAAGTTTCCAGTGGCTTCTCGTCAACAAAATTATCATTGTATTTCTAATAAAGCTCTACTGTGCCACAAAACCATTAGAGTTTGACAGTGGAGGTCAGTATGTGAAAAAGAAACCTTTATATCTGAACTGACCTTTTGTTCTCCCCCGTTGGCCTTGCGGTGAAAAGATTTTCAGCTGCTAGATTCTGATATTCAAAGGCAACCCAAGCTTTCTTTTCAATGATGTTCCAGCCTGTCTACATCTTATTGTAGTGTGCCTGGTAAACTTACTTAAATAACTTACGTGACCCTGAGACTAGAGGGCAATCCTGTTAGAAAGTTATGCTGGCTTCATGAAACAAAGGTTCTCTGATGTGGAAAGTCTCTTAACGGGTCACTGCCAGTTGAACAGAAAGTGTTTGTGTCCCTGTTAGTACTCCTTGTATATATTATTTCCATATATACACATTTAATTACGGAGGTGCGCTTTTTAAAAAGTACAAAATGTCAATTGGTTGCTGTTATTACAGTTTGTATTGATGCCTATTAAATGCTGCTATAAGGATAGTACCACTGTAATATTTAACTGAAGGGTTAATCAGTGTATAATTTTGATTGTCCTGTTAAAAATATTTGGTGGACCAAAACTGAGCAAGTCACTACCTTATATTGAAATAAACATATCATACTCGTAGTTTCTTTACTGAATTAGTTTGCGGTAAACATTCTCAAATGAGTCAGTTTGAAGACATTTACTGTGCAGCAGATTTCTGTTTGCTGTCTGGGGAATGCTTATTTCGATTTTCACTGAAATCTTCTGAATGCAGAAGCATGGGGAGATCCAGGAGAGTACGGCATTAACTTTTTGTAAAGTGTTCACATTTTGTAAATTGTACAAGCATTGCTCAACGTACTCTCCTTCCAATTGCACGCACTGTCCTGGAACACACAAGTGTTTGCGTGCAAGCTGTACTGTATACAGGTCAGGACACAGGCTTTCACATCCTCATCAGTTTTAACCCTAGAGGAACCTGGGAGAAAGGTCTGAACATAATGTATGAAGTTCAGCAAAATGTGGTTTAGCCTTTTCTTTCTACTTTTCCTGCTACAGAGACACTGTTTTCCAGCAATCCTGCATGGAGTTCACAAACAGCAGAGAATTTGTGCTATTACAAAGTGCCACTCTTAAGATCATTCAAATAAACCCCATTGTGTTTACAATGTACACTTCAGACCTTACACAACCATCCTCTGTGTGTGTGTGTGTGTGTGTGTGTATATATATATATATATATATATATATATATATATATATATATATATATATATATATATATATATATATATACACACACAGTAAAACCTCAATTTTGCTTTAATATATTGAGAGTACATTAAAAAGAGAAATGTAATTTTTTTTTTACTAAGCATTATGTTTTCAGGAATTTACTGGTATAAGTATTATGTGAGGTTAATATGGCTTTCCCACATTCATAGTATTCCCTTTTGGATTATTTTTTAATAAGCATGTTTAAGGAGGTTAGGAAAACATAACTTCAGCCTCACAGTGCTAGCCTTGTGATCAATAGGCAGAGAATACATGTAATAATTACAAAAGACAGATTTGCTAAAATTTGAAAAAAACAGAAAGTGTCTGGTAAAGTACCTAGCGAGGAATTTTTGGTGAATGTGTAATAGCTGTTGTAAAACTGAAGGACCAAGTGTTTAGAAGATAATGGAATCACTGTAGCTAGCAACCAGATTTGTGGCATCCTAAGGATGTGGACAAGTCATTAGTATTGACTATTGAAATGAAACAAAAAGAAAACAAAGAAAACAAACAAACTCTATTGGCATTAGCATTCTGGACTGTCTTTTCCTGTTAATAATTACCATAACAAGAACAGGCAAGGGAAGCAGATAATAGGCACACAATAAACCAAAACCACTATTTTCTGAAATCACACAGGCTTATACAAGTTACTAATGACTTGGAAAGTAGAAGATGGCACATACATTTAATGCTCATCAAATTTTGGAAATGCACATTACACTATAAAGTAAACTTGATCTTGTTCTTCATCAATTTCAGAACAATATTTAATTAGAGTTATTTTTAAAAAATGATTTATTTTTTACATAAAAGTGCCAGGTAGCGCATGCAAGTAAAATAAGTACTGGTGTATTCATTTGCCAACACTGTTTTTTGCAAAATATTTGCATTCATTAACATTTGAAGGTTGTTAAGGGTGAGAAGAGAGACTTTATCAGTGACTTTATAAACTATGAATCAAACATATATTTATATTGACAGTAGCCTGCACAACGTCATACTTGTAGTGATGAATGCATCTAAAATTATACTACTTTTCCAAGAATAACATGCTCTCTTTTTGAAGGTTTTTGAGAGTTATGTTTAGATTTTAGATTACTTAAGATAAAGTTATAGTATTATAGTATTCTGTATAGTATGTTATTTTTCCAATAAGGTTGCAGAGTCATGCACATTATATACAGTTATATTGCAATAATTACAATGTGTAACTTGGAATGGGCATGAATCTGTCTTATTTTAAATCGTAATGACAGACCTTGTTATCATTAGAGATATCACTTACAAACATGTATAAAGGGCAACTGGTAAAGAATATTGAAATAAGCTGTGAACTTGTAGATTTAGTTGAAGTTCTACATATTGGTGTATGAAAATGTATTAGTAGTACTGCAAGATTAGAATCTCACTACACTTTTTAAGCAATATTTTATTTATTAAAGTATTAAAGTTTCCAAATTCTGATAAAAACACATATTTAAATATTGCACCACTGTATTATATTTCAATCCAAAATTAACATAAATGAATAAAAACATTTACAAATATAAAGAACATGCATGTGCCTTGCTTTTCTGTAACTTGCAACTAGTCTACGTTTAATTTGAATCTTGCCAAGTATCACATGCTAAAATATGAAAGCAAAAAGCACAGAAGGAAAAACTTCTCAAAAACATGGGCTATTTCCTGGAGCTCACACTAATGCATGTAGTTTGGTAAGTGAAGGTCTGTAATGTTACAAACATATCATGCCCCTTTTAAACATTTTAGAAGCATAGCGGCACGTCATATACGAGGTTCTCTGTGTATTTGAGTGCAGTTTACTTGTGCATCACAAGTCAAAACCTAAATGAAAGCTAACACATTTTTTTTCAACTTCCAATAAAAGCTGATAAGGTGTGTGTTATATTCAAAACAGTATGGTAAGTTATGTAATACACTACACTCTGAACCCTGAAACCTTTCTGGTGTTCTATATAAAGAAATGCCCATTAGACTCTCCATTTTCCAAGGGTTGTTCTTCAGTAAATTATAAATATATAAACCAGTTTGAATTTGTAAATCCCAGAATTCAGTAATGAAAAGTTCCCTTGGCCAGTAGATTTCTGAAATTTGCCACAAAAAATAATTCAGACCCAATCTAAATCTGGAAAAAGGTACCCAGATTTAGAATAGGTCTAATGGGTTTTCATCAGTGTGTGTGCTTTAGCATGTATCAAGTAAGTTAATGCTATGCATGCACACACTATCAGGCTGCTGGCTCTCTTACAAACTGTAAATACACCACAAGCACATTAGCACGCTCTGTGGACTTAAGTACGGGACTGTTATTATTTCGAGACCAACCTGGGGATTACAACCAAGCAATACACGCCGTTGTATTAATTATTAACATTATTATTTGCTGTATTTGGGTCATCAGACCAATTCGATTGTATAAATAAACACCATTGCACCTGGATTGTCGTTGTCTGTCTGTTCATTAATCACTCCTGCACCTGCACACAGCTAACCACTTTGCCACAGTCACTTACAGTAAAAGCCAGTGTCACAGTGACCTCGTTGTATTATAGTACTTCATTTGTGAGATATGGAACATGAACATGAGAAACGGAAAAGTATCATTTTAGTGCATTTTAAGTGGTTGATGGCTTATTATTATTGGTACATCTCGATCGAACAGAAGTAATTTTCCACTGTTGATTTCTGGGACTGCTAATTCAAAATAATGCATTTTTACAAATGTGCTTGCGATTTCGAACACTGTTTATTTTATAGTTTTCAGAAGTTTGTTTTGGTTGCATTTTCTGTAAACATACAATTTCTGCAGTAAGTTGTATATTTTTCTTTTGTTTTTAATATTATTTTCAATTCTGTTAACGGTTGCTTGATAAAAATAAGTACAAATAACACTAAAGAATGTATTGGCATTTACTTGAACAATGTAGCTTGAAAGTAAAAGTCCAGTACATAAATATTAAGCAATGTGTATATGAAATGAAAAACATGGAAATTACTTATCAAATGGAAAAGAGTAATGTTGAAACGGAAAATCACTTTGGTCTACATATTACATTTATATACACAAATGGTTTGGGATATTTCTTATTCATTTTATTAATACAGATTAGCACAAACAGACATACCACTTCCTTAGGAGATCAGCATGAGCTACTGTAGGAAATCTGGAACAGCTTCCCTTTTTGGCTGGTGCTTGCAGTCTACCACTAAACATTGCAACACACGGCTAACTGGCTTGAATTTGTATTAAATTAAAGTATAACAACTTACTGTAGAAATCACAGTAATGTTTATTTAGAAAAGGGTAAAAGCTACTAACGTTGATTGTATGCACTCTATTTAAGACTTTCAATGTAATACTGTTGTAGCTCAATTTTGCCAGAGCTTGTCGCCATGAGAGGCACTCAGATCGATGAGCCAACAACAATACAATACAGCTGGTAAGTGTGTAGGAGTAAAAAGTACTAAAGTTAAAGCAAACGTACAGTTAACCCATTCATTAATGCCTGCATTTTTTATACTGTGCATCTAGTTTGCACCATGCCTTTTAGCACTCTAAAGACCTGCTTTTTGTTTTGTTTTGACGAGCAGTAAACAGTGGAGACAGGGGAAGAAGAGATTTGTACTGTACATAAGCTTAAACTTAAATTTCCATTTGACTTGAACTTCTTAAAAAGAGAATTTAAATAGTCTTCTGAAATTAAGAACCTTTGTCTTTAGTACCATGCCTATTTAAACATAAACAGATAATCACAGTATGCGTTTATACATATTTGTACGTGCATGTTTGTGTGTGTGTGTGTGTACTTTTTATCTGTATATACACTGTGTGATTATGCACCAATATTTTGAATACTATTCACTGGAACATAAGAGCACTGTAAAAACTTTTTTTGTTCTTTTTGAAATAACTATTTTAGGTGGCTCATCTGGCAAAGTAAACGGCAATTTAGCCAGCTGGAAATGAGAAATCTGTATATCAGGCTTTTTTAATAGAGAGGTTTCCATGCTGTAACAAAGCATCCTTGCTTCTCTCTATCACCCTGTAGTAGCTAATTTCATAAATTCTGAAATTAAGTTCATGCCTTTAAAAAGTTTGTGAATTACTAATGGAATAGAAAAACACTGTGGACAGTCCAAACAGATTCACTTGCGTCTCATTTTGCAGCACCCTGAACTAGATTTAAAATAGTTTAGTTTAATGCACTATTTTGCTCCTCCTTTCAGATGGAAAATTGTGTCTCAGCAACAGGTGCACTGAGATAATGTGATGCATAGGAGCAACACAGGAAGTGGAGCATATGATTGCTCCGTTAAAACATGCTTTAAAAAATAATATTTTTTTCTGGGGGGGGGGGGGGGGGGGGGGGGGGGGGGGGGGGGGGGGGTGAAGGTCTGAAAAGTGAAGCACTGCAAAATTAGCTCATAAGCAAAACAACTGAAAATTGGCCTGTAATTGCCTACATATGCTAGTTACCCGTGGTGAGTCTTGTAGCTGTAGGTTCACTAAAGTGGCAATTTGAAAAGTGTATTTATTTAGCATGGTGCATGCATATGAACGAGGTTTGAAAAGAACATTTTTATAAGTGCAACCATAAATCACATACATAAAAGTAATTTCTAGAGTATTTCTTTTGTATAAGAGATATTGGATTCCATAAGCATGATACTGAGTTCATTGAGTACTGTTTTATCTTTACTTATATTGCCTGCACAGTAATGAGTTAGGTATTCATATAAAGCTGCCACATTTCAAAGCAAGTAAAGGTTGATGTCAGACAACAATCTGGGCACCATACATTGATAGAATCTAAAGCATTTTTCCATTTCAACACAGTTCTCCTTATACTTAACATGCAGTATTAATGTAGATGAACATTTTGAGAAAGATCCTTTACTGATGAAATTAACCATTCCTAGAGAGAGTCTGCTGTGTCATGTCCCCTGTTTTAAGTGACAGGCCTTTTTTTTTTTGGCACTTTTTATTGATGTCACACAGATTTCACTTATTTTTACCATTTGTAAGCCATTTGCACAATCTGCACTGTGGTCATTTTGAAGGGAACACAGTCTTTAAAAGCTTAAAATAATTAGAGCAGTCGCCATGTGCAAATAGGTCTTGGCTAACCAGATTGTTATTAGGCAATAATTGTTTCTTTCAACCTGCTACACAAGTGTAAAATAATGTCATGCCAGCATTTAGACTGAAGACTTCCCAGCCCAGATATAAAGGCTGAGAGAGAATGACTGCGAGACGACAGCACTGTAAAGAGAGCCAAGATTCTCTTTGGTTTACCTTTCACCGTAGAGGTGGTAATAGCTGTAGATCAGCTTCCGTTTTCTGTTATTAAAACATTATACTTATATTATACAATTATTATACAAATGCTTGCCCATGTGATTTTGCTGTTGGTTGGCTTATTTTATTTATTTTTTGCACTGTTTGTTTGCCAAGCTGCACAATCAATAAAAGTGTGCCATTGTGTTAAAAAGCATTCCTCATATGGTTTTCATCATAATCTTGACCATTTGCATACAGCTCATCTCTTTATTTTAAGTTAACTAAATGTTTTAGTCAGATACTGTGCAGTGCTCAGCAGTTTTTTCTAACCTTAAATTTTTCTACCATATTACAATGCCGATGCAGTGCTTTCTTTCTTTTAATTAACTGAGCTAGTGGTCATATATATAGTATGGTAGAATAGATATATATATATATATATATATATAGTTTCAAACATTGTCTTCCTAGCTCTGACCAAGCACTATCATTAAGAGGTTTTCAAGAAACTTTTTGCTGAAAAATTGACATTTCTTTTTGGAGCTGTGCCAATAGTATGTATGTGGTCAATGTGTTCCAGGTTTTAGCGTGTGATTTTGGTATTGGAGGCTGCACATGCTATTAGGAGTTCATACATGTGGTGTTTTATATTGCTGGCATGCTAAATATACATACATAGTTCATAATTAAAAGCTAAAATGGTATCCTGAGACCTTCAAAAAATATAATTATTTGATATGCAAAAAGGTATTATTTGGTTTGCTGTCATATGTGTTTTTTATACTGTAATCTAATGGGAATTTTGTTATTGTCTGTTTGAGAGAGAGAGAGAGAGAGAGAGAGAGAGAGAGAGAGAGAGACAAACTTTTCTAGTTGTAAGGAGTACATGAGCTGAAGGTCATTTCTTCTTTGATTGTTCTTGATTTTTCTACTTTGATTTTGTGATTGTGTTGATGTTTTCACTGAACTCTACGTTACAGGGCCTGCTGTTTGGTTCAGTGACTTTGAAGTGTCCCGTCCAAAACCTCCTCCTGTGATGGGTCAACACACCGTAGAGGTCCTGAAGAGCACACTGGCCTACGCTGATGACTATATTAACAAGTTGATGAAAGCTGGGATCGTCACTCAAAATAGCCAGCACTAAACTATCTGCACTACCCTATCTGCAAAAAAAAACCCACAAAAAAACTGTTTCTTATAATTGTACCATATTGTACACATATTTTGATAAATGTGTTGTGATTAATTTATGAAATACGTTATCTGACAAGAACAATGAAACTGCAAAACCACTGCCGGCAAGTTAGTGACCTAAACATAATGAAAACTAGTTTTGTAGAAATGAACTGTGGAAATTGTATTGTAGCCATGTCCGTTTTCTAAGCATGTGACATTTCATCTTTGATATATATCATTAAGAAAGCTGAAAAAAACACTAAGTTGTGTGAAATGAAACATATCAAATCAATATTTAAAACTTTTGAAAAAAATATATATGAAGATAGCCAAATGTTGTATACATTAATTTATTGACAACAAAACACATGCTTTTATTTGAATGTCCCTGCTGTTTAGTTCCATGTACAGTGCAGTAGCCCAACAGCAGATTCGCTTTACAGTACTGATATTTTTGCTAGCATTCTGTCACTTTTTACTACAATGTGGTGCTGTAAATGTCATCCCTAGTGATGACACAGAACACTGTGACAATACATTAATCATCTTAATATGTTTAAACTTAGCGGTGAACTAGACACGTGGGGATTTATGCAGCTTATTGAAATGCTTGCTGATCTTTAATTCTGTCATCATTTAAATCATTAAACTGGACCCTCCCTATGATTTTACATATTTTCACAGACTGAAATACAGACTCACATGCACTTTTACGGATTTGATTTTCGTAACCAAACAGTCCTATTTTACAGATCTACACTGTTGAAATATTGAGTATATAGAGAGGATATGTCATGAAAAACCATGAGATCCGGTATTTCTGTCACAGGCGGACGCAGCGATAACAGACAAACCCTTGGGGCGAGTATTTTGATAAATGTATTTTTATGAATAATTTATGACACACATATTTGAAAAATAACCGAAGATTCATTTTTTATTTGTTTAAACCGATAAACATGGGTTTGGTAACATATTTTAAATAATGTCAGTCATGCACTACTGTCTTTCTGCATTAGAAAACAGCTTTAAGAAGGTGGGCAGTGTGCAAAGACATTGCAACTGACCAATCATCAATTTTGTACAATATGCGTAATTTGCGTCAATGCATCGTTTGCTTAGCAACGGGGTTAGCAACCATGAACCCACACACACAAAACGTTACGGTTTTATTTAGTGTTGAACCGAAAAAGTTATTGTAAGTATAAAACTGCTTGTGGCAAAGTGCCCGCCTCCTATTTATATAGTGTATGGGTGTTGTTATTATTATCCTAAAAGAAATCTAGGATTATTTTAATTTGTTTATATTTGAAAAGTAAGCAGATCTAGTCAAAGAAAGTGTAGCCTTATATTCTGAAAGATGTGTTTTCCCAGACTAATAAAGCACCTGTAATTTGGTAGCCCTCCATCTACGCTCTAGTTTCAGAGAGTGAGTATTTTCAATAAACCAGGGATTTGACTTTCTGAGGATGACGTCCCAGGTTTTATTCAACAGTGTTGTACTGTATGTATCAACTAAATCATCTACGGTTCCAGACTGGTTTAGATGTGGAGCATGAAGAGCTTCAGAGATGTTAGTGCTAGTTAAAGCTATATTGAAAAGAATGATAGAGTAATCTGAAAAAGTTGGGGCTAAAATAGACAAGTTCAGAATAGCCATGAGAACTAACTAAATCCAATGTATGTCCATGAATGTGATTTGGGCCGGTGATATGTTGATTAAAACCTAGCAGAGTGTAACTGCTGTTTAAATTCTCAGGACAATGGATCTGAGTTAGTGTCTAGGATATTAAAGTTACCCAGCACAATGACTGTTTCATAGGAGGAATAAGTAATGCTATTTTCTTTTTTAATGCTATACTCTCGGCCAGTAAATGAAGTAATGTTCAAGGCTACAAATCTGTTACATAATGTAATTTGTTCTGATGATCCATTTCCTGTCGGCTTTACTGTCCTTCCAGCTCTCTTACTTGTAACAGTAACCCAGCTCTTATTAAACTCCTGTTTCTTCTCTATAGCCTATGGGTCATTTGGTGATGGCAATCCTGAAGCATCCTGCTCTGAATCAAAAAATCAACCATGAATGGTTAAAACACTCATAAAAAGTTTTATCAATTAATTTCTCATATTGACTTATATCTCTAAGTGTAACAACCTGATGTGCAGTGTCAACAATCCGAGTTTTCAGAACAATAATGAATGGGCATTGTTCACAGCTGTAGTTATCATCATAGTCCTCAGAGTTTACACTCCACAGCTAAGACACCTCATTGCACATTTAAAAGGATCCATACCAGTCCAAAGTCATAGACATAAAAATAAGTGAAACAGGTGAATGAGAGTCAACACCAACCGTTTCTCTGACCTGTAAGTGCAACAGAGTTAGACAGACTGGGACTGAAAAATGCAGCTTCCTGCTGCTGCAACTGCTAGACCTCAGGAGAAAATTCAGCTCTGTATGCACATATGGTTCCTATATCACTATTAGATACTGCATATGAACAAAGTCATCTATAATTATTACATAAAAAAACATGCTATTTAATGAAATCTGTAGTAATTTTAACAGCCTGATTTCACTTCGATCTTCATTATCTGTTGCCTTTATTAAACCCTCTACCAGCCTAGAACCTGAAGTTGGCTAACTCCTTCTGCTAATGTCTTTCAGCACACATTGAGAACTCCAGCACAGACAGTATCTTCACCACCAGTCATATTTTGACCATGTCTTGTCTGTGGCCTCAGTCAAAAACTAACAGTGACTCAATAACAGTCCTTGACTTGTAAAAATTAGGCTCATATGGGTATGATGTTGTACTCTGATAAAACATATGGAAGTTTTTAAAGTTTAGAAAAATTGGTTCTTGAGAAAAACAACACTCAACACTCTGTCACTTTCAGGATACGAGACTCATGGGCCAAGTAATGAGACCAAATACAAATATAAAACTCAGATTAGTTTTCATTCACAATTTTCTGGGAACAAATAGGCTAGTGACATAGCATATTTAAATTTGAAGAGTGCGAGGAAAGCATGGACATTTTAGCTTTCTGAAGTGTTTGTCTGCTTACAGTACATCATATAATCATCCTTCTCTATGATATATTTAGCCCAAATGCTAATTTGTTTCATGTTTCTGTTTACTAAGATATTGTCTCGGCTTCATTTTTGCAAAAATATCAACCAGGTTTTTTTAACCAGTGATTTTTCAGTTACCATAAGAAGCAGCTCACTGAAAGAGGATTGTTCATGAAACTCTTGCTACATATTTTTTCCTTCTAAGTTCATTTTGTCACCTCTAAGAGAATAACAGCTTTGTCTACATTTTTACATACCAAGTATTAATAATTCAACACAGTATTTAATACAATTTCCCAAATGTACGTTAGTTTTATGAATGAGAAATGAGAAAGAAAAAACGTAAATGAACGTTCAAGCAGAGCTGGAGACTGGAAATGTCAGGAAATACAGTCACGAAAGACCCAAACTAAGTGGTTGAACAGCATTACAAGCTGTAGAATCCAGCTGAAAGTACACCATTGTGTCTATAATGGACACAAACACTAACATTGTACGATGTGTCCCAAGGGTCAATAATGAGACTTTTCTAAGTTTTATATTTTATATTAATGACATCCCCTATTAATGACTCAATGGGACTTATACGGTAACCAGACAATGCTACTTTAATGCCCATATTTACTCTTTATTTGAAGAGGAACCATGGTTCTAAAAAATTATTAAAAGAGTCAATATCTGTTAATAAAAAACAAGCAAAAATTAATAAAAACAATCTGTGAACTGACACTGGTATAAAAAGTTACTACTTTTTACTCCCAAATTCTGAAAAAAAACCCAGAAATGTGTTTTTTACACTAATGAGATGAGATTGTGAATAAAAGTAGAATTACATATACTTGTTTGTCTCCTGTATGCAGTATTCTGCTTTGTCCTATTCGATAAGTAATTAAAACACAGTACAAAAAGCAAAATCATGAATTGAGGCTGAACTTTTATTCAAAATCAATCTGCCATGAATCGTTTCAAAGTGCACCGAATTTTAATCAAACATGCAAGAATCCCAAACTGAGTTTTTATTCCATGAAGGGCTGACATGAAAAGTTAATCAGATCCTCAAGTTTTTTGTTGTTGTTTTTTCTTTAATTTAGCTTTGCTGTATGGTTGCTGAACGAGCCTGTGGCAGGCTGGCAAGTGGATAGAGGCCCAGAGACAGTCTGCAGTTCAAAAAAAATACTAATTTTATTATAAATAACACAAAACAAAAGTGCACAATGGCAAAATAAAGGGATTTAAACACAAAAAAAAACCCAATACAAAAACAAACTTACAAAAACAAGGTTTCCACGCTGGGCAATGCCTTCACTGGATTCAAATTACCCCAACCCCAACCCCAACCCCAACCCCAACCCCAACCCCAACCTGCTTCCTCAGCTCCCTCCTCCCAAATGAGAAGCAGAGGCCTCCTTTTATGTCAGGTGGCTGGGCTCTGATTGATCATTAATTAAACTAATCAACCCCAGCCACCTGAACATAATAAACCCAGGCAGGTAGGGGAAATTAACCCCATCCTTGCCAATTTAAAAAGGGCAGAGCTTTGCTCTGCCACAGAGCCAAAAAAACAGAATGCTTTTTGACAAACTATAGATATACGATCAATATAGTTTACAGCTTTGTTGCAACATAAAATTAATTTTGTTTTCGGAGGCATAGTTACACAGCGCACGCTTTTTATTAAACAAAAGAGTTGTTGCAGAGGTGGCATTACGTGTGTACAGACCGGGATATTGACAGTGCGTGTGTGTATTATCTTTTTTTTATTTATTTATTTTTTTATTTGGGGTCCAGGTCCAGGTCAATTGCCACTCCAAGCATTGGTCACAGCACTGTCAGACCAACATATTTTTCTTTCTTTCACAGGAAGTTCGAAAATAAGCTACATCTGTAATAATTTCTCACAATGAGAGATGCATGGTCGAGTGACTCAGAGAAATAAACACAATGCCAGAAACTATGAAAAACAGGCTTGGTCTTCCTAGAAAATATTTCAAAAACCCACAGATTAAAAACAAATCAACAACAATTTGCAGAAACAAAACACTGGGGTGAAAAAGATTGAGTATATACTGTGTCCAGAGCAAGTCTGCTATTGACATATCTCGTTTTGAAGGCCTTGTTGTACCTTTAAATGTGGAGAGATAAGCTTCCCTCATGTCAAGCAAGCTTTACAGAAGAGATATTTCACTTCAGCTAGCAGATTTGACCACCCTTGCTGGATTCCACATTCAAACAACTGCACTCCATGTCCCACAGTCAAAATATTGATACTCTGGTAATCCCCATTGTACTCTGAAACAGTTCTCATTCTGTTAGATTGACAACAGATGCTCAGTCGTGGGCAAACTTTGTTATACAAAGGCTGTAGAGTGATATTTAACATACTGTACAGTAAGAAAACATATGCATCCTGAGCCACAATCTCTGTACTGTACTGCAACCAATAAAAGTATCAGTTAATTTGAGTCTCAATTCTGTATGATTACTACATCTTTATGCTGTTGGATTTTTCTTTTACTATTTTACTAATTGTTTTGTTTTTTAATTGTATTGGCTTTGAATTGTATAATAAAGTTGACATCTAGGAGCCACTGTATTTTAGTGCTGCTGTGCATCCTTCCTGTTTATTCCGTAAAGCCGTTTACTTTTTTAAAGTTTCAATACCAAAGACAAATAATGTTACATTTATTTTGTTAACTGTTACGCATACCAAGAAATAACTCTTAAACTCTTAAAAACTGTTCCTAAGCCTTTAAATAGAGTGTAGGGTGTCTCTTATTTTCATCTCATGCAGTTTGGGTGAAACAACTGCAAAATAAAGGAATCTAGTGTTTTTACAATTTGTATTTATTTATCTATGTATTTATTTATTGTCACTGTTATGTGTTGATGTCTTACTGTATATTAAATTTAGAATTAATTAAATCAAGTTTTACATCCTGAGCACTAGCTGTCTTACTGTAGAACCACCTATTGTTTTAAGTACACGGGATCATGTCCCTATGGCTTACAGCAAGAGTGTCAGTCCAGTCTTCGAGGGCTGCAGGGTTTTCTGGTTTTCATTCCAACTTAAGCTCTCAATTAACATAATTCATCTAATTATTTGTTATTGGACATGTTTAAGATTTTTTCAAGGTCTTTTACAGTTCACGATTTTAAAAATGCACTTGATTCAAGGTACACGGTCTATAAAACATGTTGAGGCCTAAATTTGTCCAATTAATCAAATAATTAGACAATTAAGTAATTGAGAGCTTGGGTGGAACGAAAGCCAGAAGACACTGCAGCTCTGCAGGAACGGAGTTTGACACCCCTGTCTTACAGGACGTTTGTGTCACCATAGATCAAACTGCATTTGGGGAATGTAAAGTAACTGGTCTTGTCAGCTTTACACATTAGAGATACAATTGAATGTGTAGCATTTCTTTGTAATCCAGATATGTTACTTTGAACTAAACCTCTTTGTCATAATGTTAAAATAACTGTTCACTGTCACATTTTACAGATCTTATAGAAAATCAGTTAAGCGTTGAGGTACAACGGACAATTCAGGGTTGGTCCAGACAATCATTAAAAAAAAAAAAAAAAAATGCAGCATCTGGAAAATGTTAAGTTTTGCTTTAAAATATTATTATTATTATTATTACTGTGTATTTTGTTTCTATGCACACAGCAAAATATTTACATCAAAGGTCATGGTGACGTTACAACTTGAGTAGAAAAGACACGTTTTTAAGGAGAGTTGCGAGTGGGTG
This sequence comes from Polyodon spathula, assembly GCF_017654505.1. Taxonomy (NCBI): domain Eukaryota; kingdom Metazoa; phylum Chordata; class Actinopteri; order Acipenseriformes; family Polyodontidae; genus Polyodon; species Polyodon spathula. The sequence continues at coordinate 16,600,364 of NC_054537.1, read as the reverse complement.
TTTTAAACGATTTACTCATACTGGAATTATGCTGCTGACAGGTTACATGTAGCTGTATATACTAATACAAAGAAATAAATGTGACTAACTTCGGCACAAAAGAGAAGGCTTCTGAAAAGAATCTGTGCAATTTAACAGAAGTAATATAATATCTGCAGGGGGGATTTTTTTAAGCTTGTCTTGGGTGACTTTTTGTTATATAAGTAGCCTCTATTAAAGTTCTGCACATGCCCAACACTGTATACTATGCAATTGATGGAGGTAAGGGATTTTTACCCCTTAATAATCCGTGTTACCTAGAAGTAAGTATTAACCCCCTTAAAGACCCCCTGAACACATTATTTAAGGGGTGGATTAAAGGGGTAAACACTCTTAAAAAAATTTCGAGCAATAGACTGCACACATGTGCCACTAACCCCTCCAGCTCATTCTAAGCATCTAGGACCATAATCTATTGCGTGTTAATTGTCTAGGCTCCTAAGTAGATGAGGTTAAAAATAATAATTAAAATAAAAAATAAAAATAAAAAGAGAAAATCATTTAGTTTCAATTTAAAATAATCATGTATGTGCATTGTTCACCTATGTGTACAATGCAGCAGCATGGTTTATTTTGTTACCAGTAGTATGGGGTGCCATGTGTAAACGGTTAACTTAAGTCTTGTATTTTTTCCCCAGATTTATAAATGTTGTGAAAATAACTAAATGTTTTTTTTTTTAATGTGTACATGCAGATGTAATTTATAAATCTAATTACAATATTTAACATTTATCTATTTAACACCTCCATATATTAACTGTAACACAGCTTTAAATCTCAAACCATCCTCCATTCCTAATTGTAATCTCATTTTAAATTTCACAAGCAGAGTCTCCAATAGAAATGTATGAATGTGGGTTTAAAATATTCAGAACGAATCAATGATAGATACAAGTCAGGAAGGAGGGACATTGCCCAGCTGCACTGGGAAAGGTAGTTATTTTTTTAATGGGAATGGGATATCGAGTAAACCTCTCCAGAGTTTTTCCGGTGTTTTCTGGTGTTTATTAGCTATACACTGATTTCATTTTTGTTTTTGTATCAGCTGTGTTTTATCGGTTTTTATTGGTTAAAACCAAAAATCAGCAGCCCTAATTATGTTTAATCGTGAAATATCTTGAAATACCTATTTTCAGACTGTGAAATACTGTGGAATAAGTACATTTTTATCATGAAAGGTTCAGTTATTTGTTTTTATCTGTAGAGGCATATAATTTTTGTAATATTTCTGAACCGTAATTAAGTAAATAATGAACAGTACTGTGATTCAATGTACTGATGTATGACTCAATATCTTATTTTTCTTCTGTGCCTGAACATAATGTGCCACAAAACAAAATTTGCCATAACAGAGGTATATAATTGGATTGTTAACTTTGGCCATATGAGTCCCTTTGAATTGTCTGAAAGCGCAGCCAAAATGCGAGTCCTGTATGAAATGTAATATAAGAATGTGGCCTCAGGCAGCAAGTGATTTGAAAACATCCTGTGGATTTTAGAAAGGAAAAATCCATTTCAGCTGTGATCAGGCAGATAGATGTAAAACTGTTTTTCAATATGTGGGAATTTAGTGCCGGACACATGATTTACTTCTGAACAGACACTCAAACGGTCCCATTTCCTAAACCAATGTGTGCGTGTTTTAAAGTAACAGAAGACGACTGCAGTCTGCATCTGAGGCAGGTACACTTCATTGGCGACTAAACAGACAGCCGGAGCTTTTCTGAAATATAATATTTAAAATGTGGATAACCCTGGGATTGTTTCTACAAGCCTCTTTTTGGTTCATTGGTTTTGCTTTATCACCACACATTTATTGCATTTTTTTTTTATTATTTTTTTTTCCATATGCATTTGAAAATAAAATCCAACTGTGTGTGTCTTTTTAGTTTGTAGGGTACCATACAGGTTCCTCTTAGCTTGGGCCCTTTCTTCAGACTGAATATACAGGCAGAGGCACAGGAGTCATTAGACTGCAATTAAGGCACAGTTATTTAAAAAAAGATCTGTCCTTTGAGAAGTTTTTGATGCCTGGTCAAGGCTAACAAGTAGTCTGTTCACACTTACTAGATGGATTTGCAGATTAAATCAGCCTGACATACTAATAGGCATCAAGCCTAAATAGATTTCATTGTCAACATTATCCATGAGTGTGGGTTTTTTAAGCACAGAAATGTTCACAGTGTTCTTCTATATGCGGTATTAATGAAAGACGAAGAATATATTGACCGTGACAGAGGTTCATTATACAGAACCTTGTGTATTAAATCTTCCTGACAATATTTCAGATGACACTGATTTGACAGGAGAGCAAGAATATAAGAGAGTAAGTAAACACACATGAAGGGTATACAGTATACAGAATGGTATATTGAAGACATGTAGGTATACTGTGGGGTCTACTTAATTGATCTAAATGTTGACAGATCTAAATAATAAGGGATATGGTGGAAGTGGCTGTATGTGCCAATGTGAAGTGTATATTACACTTACATTTTTGCATATATCTGGAGCATCTCTTTTCCAATTATCATGAAACTTGAGTTACTGAGAATATCAGATTCTGGGGTTGTATGGAAGTGTCTGTCTGTCTGGTTGTATGCCACATTTTTGCATATCTGGTTCTCTTAGTATTTAGACCAGCCAGTATTTAAATCAATTGAATAGACTACACAGTGTTAGATGTTGCCAAAAAGTGGGTTACTTGTTTTCAACGATAGTTCTTCCACCAGTTAATGTATGTCAGTCAACAAGAAGCTACCAGGGCTTTACAGGAGGCACAGATCGAGTCCAATTGACTGCTACAGGAACAGATCAGCGAGGCTCAACAAGAACAAATGATTACATTACAGCACTTGGGGAAGTCCAGGGAGATGATGGTATCCAGTGGAGTGATCAGATCATCCCATGTACTGAAAAAGATAACCCTGAGCAACTGACGACGTCAAGGAATGGCAACTCGGGAGAGTTGGCGTGTTGGCACCGTAACTCCTGGGAGACACCCAGAAGGCATATTATGGCCTGGGCCCCAGTCAGGCAGAAGACTAGGACCACTTGAAGAAGGAGATACTCGCTCAGGCAGGAGTGGCTATGACATGGAGAGCACAGAGGTACCACGCCTGGAATTATACCACCTCCAGTGCCCCTCGCTCACAAATATTTGATTTAATTCATCTTGCCAAGTGTTGGTTGCAGCCTGAGGTGAATTTGGCACACCAAGTGATCGAGATATTAGTCATGGATCATGGCCTCAAAGGGACATTCTTATGACTTTGGGGAGGGGGCTATATGAGACATTAATCGTTATTTTAGTACATGCACTTATTTTAATTGTTATAAATTAGGACACATAGCTCGATTCTGTCCCAGCCAATGCAATGTAATCTGGGAACAGAATTTTGTGGTAGTATTATTGTTCCTGGGGTACCTATAGGAAAGTGCCGCTACATTGCATTAGCAAAAGTGAACGGAACTGAAGCAAACGCTCTTGTCAATTCAGGCAGTGCAATGACATTGGTGCATCCGATTTTGTAATGGCCGACAAATTGGATAATAATCTTAAAACCAGCATTACCTGCGTCCATGGGGATGTGGTAATACCGAACATGAAATGAGGGTAGGAGTAATAACCAGGTTGCCCCATCAGGTAATACTGGGTAGAGATTATCCAGGTTTTATGGACCTGGTACAATTTAATGGGGAATTGGGTAACTCCGTAATTAATATTGAGATGGATTTAACATCTCCAGAGAGTTACTGTAATCAGTTTTTTTTAATAGCTCAGATGCAAATATAGCCTTCATCCATATATATATATATATATATATATATATATATATATATATATATATATATATATATGAGAACATTAATTTGGCAATGTTCTTTTTTGCCTTGAGACAAGAAAGCATCGAGCCTTTAAACAAGCCTCAAGCGTGATCCAAAGTTGCATGCCGAGACCGGATTAATGTCATTACATATTCTCTTCTGGTATTAAGCAGTATTCTCATGAGACTGCATGTTAGCCAGACTAGGTCTAAAATTGATAATACTGTTGAAACCTGAGCTATAACATGACAATATTCAAAGCTTGACCCCTGCTTTCAGCAGCACATGGTATTGATTTTGGCAATATAATAACATAATTTATTAGGAATTCATTTTTGCAGTAATATATCAGAATTCTTGAGTTTAATAAAATAGAAAAAAGTGTAGATTGATAAACGGGAACAATTGTAACCAAATACTGATATGTTTTTGGATTAAAGCTAAAAGGAAAAACGACTTATTAGAATATTGTATTACTGAACCTTTTTCCAACCATATTGGTAACTTTGAAAAGTAACAAGCTGATTTTGGTTGAAAACTGTCAAACTAGTGATGTAAGATGAACAATGTTAATCTTCAGTATAATGCAGCTGATAACTGCCTTGAAAAGTCAACATGAGTTTGAAAATGTCCAGGTGCACCTTCTTGCAGACTGCCACAGATTAATGTGGTGGCGTTTATAACAACACCATTTCTGTTAATACAGTTCTAATCAGCATAAGACAGGCCCTAGTGTGCACAGGACTAAGTGTTATGAAACAATAACAACATAAAATTAAAGCAAAGAACTGACTGCAGGAGGCAGCAACATTACTGTAATGCTTTGAACTCTTTCTGGCAGAAACAGAATTGTCTCGATGTGTCTTTTATTAATTCAAGATACTTAGTTAGAACCAGATCGTTTTCACCTTCTCATTTTTGTATTACACCCATGAGATTGCAACACAATTGAGATATGTCTAGACAATTAACTTTACAAATAGTGGGGTGGAGTTATTTTATAAAACCCAAGACAACAGCAAGGGTTACTTGTTCATAAAGCATTGCTGTGGATTTACATAATTTATCTTGTAGCTGAAGAGTTTTTTTTCCCCCTTTTTGATCAAAAGCAATTTAAGGGGGCAAGCACTTAAGAAACTAAAGACTTATTTGCTGTCTCAAATGTGATCTAAGAGGTAGTTAGTTGCAGTAACTGCAAATAAAGTTGCCACGTGTAATAGTGTAACAAAGCACTGAAATGGGGATCCGTCGCTTGTACAGCGGCTTAAGCACAGCAACACGGCAACAACACAGGCAAATCAGCAGACAGAACTAACACTGCCAGCATGCAGGCTGCCCCGATTTATACCCACCACCCTTACACCATTGCAACAGTGTAATTACCTTTGCACCGATCAGTACTCACTGTCAGTCCCACTCTCCTAAGCCCTTGAATCCCCTGCCATGCCTGGCAGGGGTCGGCGCTGGTGCTGGTGCAGTTCCACCCAATATTCAGCATAATCCAATTGCAAGCACAGACTCACACACAATCAGCTTGCCAGCGGCTGGCAAAGCGCCAAGCATGGGAAAAGGTTGCACAGTCCACAGCGCTACAGCGAGCGCACCCGCTGGCCCATTATAGTCTAAAACACAGAATATCTAGTCTACAGAAACCTGCTGCTGAAAAAAATAATACAGATCTGTTATTAGATTTGAATACTAGTGAAGACAACTGACAAGGTTCAGTGTTACAATAGCCTGTGTCAATTGAAAGAGCCAAAACAGAAGATACACCACAAATGTTCATTCAGTAGTTTTGTTATTTATATGAGTAAGGATGGGCAAATATATGTATATTTTTTCAGTCACAGCAGTAGAGTGTCAGTGGAACCAACTGTAAGTTTGCCCGTGTTTGAAAGGTAACTAGAGGGACTGTCCATAAAGATCACACTTAAGTAGTATCACAAGTAAAAAAAAAGAGTATTTGGTACACACACAATAACATTTGGTACATCGCACTACCAATAATAAGCTATACTAATTATTAGTAGTGTGATGTACCAAATGTTATTGTGTGTTTATTGAACTTAACAGTTCAATGACAACAAAGCTCATATTTTCAAGGAAAAATTGATTAATCTGTTGCAATCAATAACCATATTTCAATAATTGGTTGCATATTTCAGTACAAAGTCAACGTTTACAGTGACTATATGTGTTATCTAGCTACATTTATTTACCAGTGCTGCTCAAATCAGAAATCCTATGCCTTGTAAAAAAAAAAAGTTAATCAGACCCTGATTAGCACTAATCAGGGATTACCTTACCAGAAATAACATGGCATAACCCACAATTAGTGCTAATCAGGCTCTGTGAACCCAGACTTTAATATTCTGTTCTTAGTATCCCAACCACATGAGGTATGCGTTTCATTTCCTTTGCAGGTCGTGCATCAGATTACAATGGGCCCCGCTCTTTTTGCATGTATTGTTTATGTAGTGAGCTTTTTTATGAGGATTACCATTGAAAAATCATAAACTAGGAATTTCCCTAGTTGACTGTTTCTTTTGCTAAGCCTTACATTTTCTAATTTCTTTGCCAAAATGCAGCATTCAAAACATAAGTCTTTCTTCAGGGTCATAATATTGGGAATTGTAATGTTTCTTCAGTCAGTGTTTAAAAACGGTCTCAAATCTTCTGGGTGGCAAGGCAGGATCTAATAAGATTATGGTTTTTAGAGTCAAAGTTTTTTAAATATATATATATATATATATATATATATATATATATATATATATATATAGATATATATTATATATATATATATATATATCTACCCAGGGGTGTGTGTGTTCACAAAACAATGTAAGTTAATTTCAGTACCTGTACTGTAATTGATGGGTTGTTTTTTTTTTCAGTGCCTTCAACAAAATGTAATATTTTGGAAATGTTTTACCAATAGCTAAACCCTTTGACATACGAAATGTAATTGAAAACAGATGTGAAAATATAATAGAGCTAGGAGGACCCTGCAGATATCTTTTCTTCATTTAAGCTTACAGTATGAGATTTTTTAGGGTACAATTCTGTTTGTTCACTGTGTGATATTAAAAAATTGGCAGATGGTTGAATAACATTGCCTTCTTTCAAAAATCGTAATGTTTTATTCAAAGTTAAAACCTTTGGCTGCACATTGGACAGCACCTTCAAGAAGATTTACTGGAAGGCAGGGACCATCAGGGTGAACTAGTATATGGCCTGTTTTTCCTTTTCCATTTTAAATTAAAAACTAGAAAAAGAACATTGCCAAAAGCCATTGTAAACATAGCCAATGATGTAATGTCTATTTCTCTTTTTCATCAGCACCATGAAACTAGTCTTATTTCAATATGAGGTTAACAGATTTATCTGCAGTCTACAACCTAATCGTCACTGTTACAAAAAGATCAAAGAGGGCTTACAGCATATGTACCAGGTGTCACATCCTAGTGTGGCCTCCTATCTCCCAATATCACGTCTACTCCCTAAATACATACTAAGTGAGTATACAATTAATCACAGTAAATAGTTACATACTTGTTAATTAAGTTTAAACATTTTGCTAGATAATATATATATATATATATATATATATTATATTATATTATAGATATTATAGATAGGTCTGAGAGTAAACTTTACCCAAGCGCAGTAATAGTTACAGCCTAGTTTAATTTCAAAGCTGGCTTTGTTAAACGTTCTCCATTTCAAGTAACCTCCATTATACTAAAAACTAGTCTTCTCTTGATTGTTCACTTATTGTCCTTTTTCATGTCTGTACTTACTGTGGTTGTTTTCCTGTCCCTTTTTTGCCTGTTTTTCTTAATTTCATCATCACTCTCAGAGCTGCATTGAAAAGAATATCTTCAGTTTTTGAGTATGATGGAGAATTTGAAGAAACAGGGCCATCTTTTCAACATGTGTACTCCAGTCTTTAATTAACTCCTACAGTTTGCAAATACAATTGTTCATGTACTAAGTGGGTCATATAATTGACTGACTAGCAGAGGCTGCATTTCTTATTTTGTAACATTAAAGTGGAACTTTACTGCTTTCAAAAATAGGAAGTTAATTAAAGACTGGAGTAAAAATATATCATGTTGTATTTTAGTGAGGCAAAAGATGTATTATCCATTATTTATTATTGGAGGGGTGGTGGTGGTGGGAGTATGTAGTGTGCGGTTTTCTTTAAATTATGTTATAGCCTGTGTTTTTATATAAGACATTGACACTGGAGTTGACATCAACACAAGGTGTTGTCACTGTATGTAGGTGCACCTTGATGAAGTTTGATGTGCATCGAAACCACATGTATAAATATGCTATAATACTTTATAGTTATTTGTAATAAGGCAGGATGTACTGAAAAATTGGTTTTAACAGCAGAATTGAAATTGTCGACCTCTAACCATGTGGTTTTTGAATCTGCACTCAGATATTATTGTAAAACAGTGAATCCTGTCTTAACTCCGACGTGTTTGCATAAGTTTAAGTAAATACGGTTGCATTGTCAAAGAGATGAAGTCCAACTGTACTTCTTTGTGGAAAATTAGACAAAGGGTTGTTTGCATGTTATGGTATAGTCTTTGAGTTAGAATCCTAGAATTCTCCTTGTTTGTACTATTGGCTGAGTAGTGGGACCAGCTTGCTATATTATGGTCTATAAGTTACACTTGTACAAGCAGAAGTATAGGGAACAAAATGGTAATACAAAACTGAATAAAAAAATAAAATTAACTGCATTCTAACTGGATGAGAGATTTCTTCTTCACTTTAACCCAAAAATGTTTTCTGCAATGGTGACTGTCCAGTCTTGGCAATGGCCATTGCAGATGTCCTTTCAGTTGGTAATATGAAGAGAACATGTCACATCGTTATTCAGTATTGTAGTAAATAAACACTGTTTAGGGTGCCACTGCGCTTGTTGGCAGATTTGCTTATTTAAATGGATACCTTGATTTTTAGCATGCAAAGTGTCTTACTAGGGGAAAACAGGAATCAAATGCACCGCTTCAATCATTCTGCATATTTCACAATACTTCTGTCAAACTTGTTTTATTTATTTTTTGGATCAATTGCATTTTTTGCAAATGTCCTTTTCCCATTTAACAACCTGCTTGTGGTGCTTTAAATGTCACTTTAGTTTTTTGATCGCCCATTCTTTGAAGAATCCATCTGCTATACTTAAATATATTTATATTTTTATTACAGCATTATTTACATTAGTACAATATTTTTTAATACTACATCATGTCACCTGTTTGTTAAATGCTCTACGAACTAAATTGTACCACTTGTAATGTTTTTAATAAGTGCATATAACTGTTTCCCCACCATGTTTGTTTTTAAAAGCACACATTATTTTATGATACATCTTTCACGATTATTGAAAAGCCTATCTCAGACGACTGAAGCAAAAACAATACTGCAGGCACCTCTACTCAACATGTTAATTGATGGGGTGTTTTTCTTTTGAACAAAAACGATTTCCTTTCAATAAATTGAATATATGTTGCAACTCAGAAAAAAAAACTTTTTTTAAAATGCATATATTTGGAAAGTTGCTAATTTGCAACTATTCTGTAAAAGTGAAAAATAACAATAAAGTTCACACTGCACCCCCACTTGTACCACAGTAAATTTGCAGTTATTTCCCCCATGCTTTTCTCATAGACATACAATGTATTTGCTATAGCTTCCCATGATTTTTTTTTCATTATGCTTTACCATACCCCTATGTGCTCTACAATGCTTTACCATTCTTTCACTATGGTTTATTACATTTTGTTATACTGGACTACAGTAAACTTTATAAGGGAGTTTACACATTGAGATAACATGTGACACTCTGTGTCTGGGTGTGTTACATAATATTGTTTGTCAGATTCTGCTGTTAGTGCAAGATGCACAGTAAAAAATAAGAACAATGGTTTACCAAGAACAATAGGTGTACTGTCACAGTACATTTAGTGAATTGTGTCTGTAATTTTAATTGGTTTAGCTAATTGCCATTTTGTTCCTGTGAACATATGTCAAATGGCTCTTGATAGAGTAATACATTTGCTGGCAGTTGCAGCTTCTTGATTCGTGACATATATAAGCAGTGCCAACAACAAACAGGTTTATTATATGTGCATGTGTAGCACCGGGGCCTTTAAAGTTCTATTGCTATTTGGAGTCCAGTTGGAATGCAAGCTTGACTGACTGCAAAAAAAACTTAGACAGACCAGAAAAAAAAAAAAAACATCAGTTTTGTCACCTCAGTAGTACATAAGCCTGGCGTGACTGGCAAACTACTTTGTGCAGCTATAACTTTGACATGAATATCGATTTGTTATGTGTCACCTGAATATTTACTCTGTGGAAGCCCACTTTATCCTAGTCTGATGTCGAGCGATGCAACTCTTGGTATTTATATTCCCGTCATTTCCTGGAAAAAGTGTGTTTTAGCCTCCTCACTTATTGTAGGAGATGAGCACCCATTTTGTCTGGAGGGGATATATCACCTTCATATTAGGTTAGTCATCATTTTCCATGTTCTCTGATGACCACTTCAGAGGCAGCTCCATCTGTGACTGAATAGCAACTAGACAATGAACTACACAATGTGAATTCGTTTTTACAGCTGTGTGTGGGAGGTGTCACTTATGAATGAAAGGCTGCCTGAAAAATCACGTCTAGGGCTATTGGGATGCTGTACTTCAGAGTTGTAACAGGATTATGATTCAAAAATATTCAGTGTGGGTCTGCATATTTCACTCTAATTGCCATTAAAAGCAATAATCATCTAGAGAGGAGACCCACTTTTCTGTGTGATGTAAGCCAGCAGTATTTGAAGCACATCATTGAAGGCCACAGGGTCTGTGCAGTTGCTTGGCATCACAGAATCTCAGGATTAATCATTTGTGATTCAAAACTAATAAAGAATTATGCTGTTCCATAATTCATACATTGGGGTATGTTTAATCGATGCACTTTATGTGCATAACACAGAGAACCCAGCTCGTGCTCTCTTTGAGCACCTCTGAGGTATTTCAGGCAGGTGTTGGGAGTCATGAAGATTGAGCAGGGTGTGCTGCCTGCGTGCATCCCCCTGAAGTGGTGCACAGGTCTCTTTTTCTCTTTGAGCACGTGTGTGGGCCGCACAAGCAGCTTTGTACGTGGCTGCACTATTGTGACAAATCCGCCAAGAGAGGGTTAGCTTTGTACACAAGCCTTGATCTAGAGGTCACATCAATGGACTGAACGTCACAATCACGATAGATGAAAGCTCATTGATTCGGAAGAATACTTCTGATGGCTGAGGTCTGGCACTTGCAGTTGGGTTGGTGGATCACTGACTCATCCTCATATGAAAGGAGCAGCAGCATCACAATCAACTGACCTATGAGAGTGAAGCTGTTTTAACTTACTTAAAAGGGTAAAAAAAGGAGGTTCATTATTTTAAAAGGCAGGTTAGCTGTCTATAGGAGGTCAGCGTATTGTACATTGTGTAAAACGACAGCAGGTTTGAGGACTCTACTGAGGATACAGACACTCTATTGATAAGTTTAGCTTCATTTACACATTTGTCTTTTTCAAATGTCAAATGATTGGGTTACAAAGAGTAAAGATATGTAACAGTGGACACCACAAACAAAGCTTGACTTGAGTTTATTAAAGTTTTTTTTTTTTTTTTTTTTTAAAAGACGCTATTCAAGAAGTTATTGTGTGTGTTTATTTATTAACAAGAATCTATCATGCATACAAAAAAGCCATTCTTTATATAGCTAATGAGTTAAAGCTTTGCGAATAGGTTTTTGTGTATCAACTCTTTTACATTATATATGAAGTAATATTTTCTTTTGAACCATGGAAAATGTTAAAATACATTTTCTCCACGGGTTAAAATGATGCCCTACATGGCAACACTTTGTTCTATGTGTCATCAATGAGTATTATATTGATATGCAATAAGCCATTAATTGAAGTTAATAAAGAAGTGATACATATTCAGCAGGTGCTACTAATTAATATGTTATTGGAAAATTAATCAATAGTTAATTAAAGGCAAATACATAGTCAATTAGTTTAGTATATTAGTTAATTTTAGTATTACTCACAGTGGGATCATTTTACATTACATTAGTGTGCTTTACATCATATTCATGTTATCCTGAACTAGCATACAAGTGCCAGGATTCAAATATACAGTACAGTTATGCTAATCAGAACACAAACACACACAAACAATTTACAGCAAGACTGGGGGTGGGGATTGTATTGCCCATTCTTCCTCACTCAGATCCTTTTCTTGTTACATTGCTTGATATCCCTGAATAGATCATCATCGCCTCTTTAAATTGATGCTAAATATTTTAATCAGCAAGACATCTTACAAATAGAATGGTACCTCAAAATGTTTTCCTTTTTCTAGTTGCAGAACACTTCAGACAAATTGTTCACTAAATGTCTTGGTATCCCTGAATAGGTAATTGTCTCATCTTTAAAAATTAGCTAAGCATTTTAATGAATAATCCTGAGTGGTGACTGCCAAGACTGGTTCAATGTAATGTTGTCCTTGTCTGTCCTTAAGCAGAAACCTATTTTGAAGGTAAAATTAAGAGAAAAATGTCTTAACCAATCATTCTGCATTGGCAGTAAGGGGATTATATTTGGGGTACCAAAGCAGTTGTTGGAGAGATTGTTCATTAAAATCGCTTGCATATTTTTTTTAAAGAGGAGATGATTTTCTATTCAGATTTACCAAGATATTTGGTGAGAAAGTAGTCTGTGTGAAGTTATCCAGCAACTAACTCCCTATCCTCAATTGTACTACCTTCCTAGAAACATTAAAACATTTCAGGGTGCCATTCTACTTGTGAGATGTCTTGCTCATTAAAATATTCAGCACATTTTTTAAAGAGGAGATGATTATGTTCTCCTTCTCCACCCTTGCCCTTCAGTGGTGAAATGACCTACCCACAGATATCAGGACTGTTCTGTCCCTGATCACCTTCCGGTACCTCCTCAGACACGTGTTCAGACAACATCTGCAAACCTCACACCCCTAAACTCAGTTAACTTTGATTATTTTCAGGCTGGAATTAATGTAAATGTTATTATATTCTTAGGTGAATCCAACAAATATTGGAGTTTATCAATGGAAGTTAAGATTCACTTCAAATCTAAATTAAAAAAATGTGTTCACATGCTTGATGTTTTAATGCAACCACCTCAAAACGGAGATGGAACTTAACATGGCATTGTACAAAATCATTTTCCTGTAAATTCCAAGAACATTGACATCAGTTCTACTGCTCTCTTCAAGCTTGGTACATACGTATCTTGCAGACTTTTACCTTTGTGCAAAAGGTCAACGTTCAAAGATTTTTTTCTTCATCGTATGCCTCATCAAGATCAACCGCACTACAAAATTCGAAACGAGTTACAATAATCCATACTAATCATTTGATTTCAAATTTTTTTTTTTGCTATTGTTGTGTTTTTTTTTTTGTAAGATAGAGCTAATAAATGACATTGATCTCATAGTGTTCTTTATGGTACTTTTACAATATAAATCACATATTTTGCTTATTTGTCAGCAATATACTTCGGAATTCTCTCTACAAACAAATTGAATTCAAGTATAAAGGTTCTGTGTCGTTGTCTGTGGAGAGGTAAAACGACATTTAAACCCTTTATGTATATTACACGGTTTGTTAATGCTATGTAATTTATGTAATTGTATCTTTCCTGCATGAACATGCCTATTTGAAATATACAGCCCTATATTTTACATAGATCAGAGGCATGTCAGCCTTTCTGATCACTATGTCAATTTGTGTTTGCTGCCTCATGATCTACAGTGCATTGCACTACCCGAGACCATTGACTGAAGGAGATAAGGGAAATGAGGCTGGTGCATACAACATTCAGCAACAGTATTGTGACTAATGCAACTGGAGGAAAAGCCCACCAAACACAAGGAGTTTATGATCAAATTATTCAATTATACTTCAAAAAGATGCACAGGGGCAAAGCAAAGGCTTCCCACCCCTTTTTAAAAGAAAACATTTCCTCAGACTAATGTGAATTCTATTTGGTAATATTTCAAGCTCCATGCACAATAAAAAACAAATGGGTCTGGGAGTCCAGTCATTCTAGAACGGACCAGATTATCCATTTCTGATATGTACTTTGTTTAATTAATGCACGTTAGTTGTTTGAAGCTGTTCTCAGATGGTGTACTTTTATTTTGAAAAAAACAGGTAAATGTTGAAGACATTTGTTCCTATTGCATTAGCCTACATTGTTTAACCAGACATTCATTTAAATGAACACACAGCAACATTAATTGCTGAAACGAATCATGTGGTATTTCAAAATTGCTTTTCCTCTCAAACTTAGTGTCTCCCATCTACTTTCATGCAATCTAACTCACTCTTAAGTAAACACAGGTGTGTTCTACTTGGCAAACAGTTTTTTGTTTTTTTTTCTTCATCTTGTTTACCTTCAAATTCCTTTAGTTGGGGTTTGTATATAACTGGAAGCCCTGTTCTACTATGTGTGACCGGACAAATAAAGTGAGCCCCTTTCTTGACAGTTTTTGGGAGCAATGATTTCAGGTACCACCTAAAACAGCAAAAATCAAATGGAACTACAGTTAAAACAGCATGATGACATTAATAAAAAAAAAAAAAAAAGTACTGAGCATTCAGTTGAAATTACAGCTGGATTTTCCATTTCATAGCTGCTAATTTCAACACATCATGTAACTTTTGTCTTATGGTAAACAGCCATTACAGGGTTGAAAGACCCTTCTCTGCATCATGTTGCTGGGTTTCTCTGTGTTAACAAATGCGGTGGTTGAGAGGTTTAATTAGACACCAATACGTGATGTTTTGAAGGGAAAAATAAAGACTGTGCTTGCTTTCTGTTAAACTAGTATTAATAGTGAAGGGTTGATGTTACTACTTTGAAGATTGATTGTCATATGTCCGTTGAGTCAATACAATACCTTCCAGGGAAAAAAATTGTTTCAAAATAGCTACATTTATTATTGCTGCTGTGTAAGGGTTTGGCTCCTTGCACTAGATATATTAATACTGTACTGCTGTAGTGTTTATTCTGTTACTACATACAAACAGCCACTTAGCCATCCCTAAAATGTGATAACAAGCTCATCTTCTAGGAATCAAAGTCATTCATTGCTCTGTCTATTGCCAGATATCAGGGCTTCTTCTGGTAAATGCTGAATATTTCATCACAGATTTACGTCAGGTGAATGAGCTAGTTGTCTTTGTCGGTGCAGAGAAACCACCACCCACGACTTCAAAACCTGAGCATCACTATTTGTTATTTACAGGGAATTCAAGACAGGAAGCGGCAGAGGAACGTTATCATCACCTTTCTGTGGAAATACAGCTGAGACGTCATATTAAGGCAAAAACCTCTGAGCACTGATTTGGTTTGGCAGTTTCCAAGGTATGATAGGTTGACTGAGAAACAGCATGATACAATGTGGCTACTACTTCATCTTTGTCTAAACCAAACATCAAACAAAAGCACTTTAATTTCTGTGTTCCCTGGGAACAATGAGAATTTTAAGTGTCACACTTTTCCAGCATAATGAAAGATGACCAATATATTTAGTGTAATTTAAAGGTTTTACCACAAACCCCTCTCTGGTGCTGAACTTCAATCTTTATATAATGTTACTGATGGAAGAATGTATGTAAATTGTTAAATACTGCAAAGACCTCTCGACAGCGAGTGGGAGAAGTACAGGTGTGGAAAAGTACAGAGCAGTTTAGAAGCAGTAAGGAGAAATTACATCTTGAATTGCTTTAATCAGAAAACAGAGGACATTGGGGAAACACAGCAGCAGCTCAAAGTCAAACAGCCATGTGTGTTTTTCTGATAACAAACAAGCTGAAACTCTGAGCAGCTGATTCAAATTCAGCGCCGTTTGAGACACGGGCGAGGGGAGGAGCCAACAGCACAGCAGAACAACGCAGTTAAACGAGGCAGTCTTCCCAGCGACAGCGAGTGGGAGAAGTACTGGCGTGGAAAAGTACAGAGCAGTTTAGAAGCAGAAGAAACTAAACTTCAAAAAAAAAAAAAAAAAACCCTCAACATGGTCTTCAAGCCAGTAATCTGTGACACCTGCTTGATGTGGGAAATCCGAGAAAACCCAGCGGAGCTAAACCAAGTGTGCGTAAAGTGCCGTGCGATCCAGGATTTGCATAAACTAGTAAGTATGCTAGAAATGGAGCTGGAAGAAGTGAGACAGCAACAAGATCTTGAGGAACTGGCACACCCACAATTCATGGAAGTCTGCATCACCCCTAACAGACTGAAAGCCACCAGGGAGATAGAAGGTCAGAACAGCTGGGTTCAGGTTGGCAGAAGCAGGGAAAAAAAGAAACTTCCTCAAACACAACCACCAGAAATCAAAACAACCAACAAATTTGAGTCACTTCAGAATTTTGATGAGCAGAACCAACAACAAGAGAATGAAAGGAACAACATCCAGGACCCCATTGACAGTGGTGACCAGACAGCAAAAAGAAGGGAGGTCATGATTGTTGGGGACTCCATATTGAGAAACACAGCAAGTTCAATTCGCAGTTTGGACCCCCTTACTACAACAGTGTGCTGCCTTCCGGGAGCCTCGGTCAAGCACATCACTGAGAATGTGGACAGGCTCCTAGAACGAACAGGAGATGACCCGGTAGTAGTCGTCCACATCGGTACAAACAACATTGGAAGAGACAGACCAAAATCCCTGCAAAACAAATTCAGAGAGCTAGGAAGGAAATTAAAAGAGAAAACCAAAACTGTGGTATTTTCTGGTATACTACCGGCACCTTGCAAAGGACCATATGGACAGCTGGAAATAATTAATCAAAACGCATGGCTGAAGATGTGGTGCACACGGGAAGGCTTCACCTATCTTGATCATTGGACCACATTCTACAATGAGGACTATCTGTATAGACGGGATGGACTGCACTTAAATAACAAGGGAACCAGTCTACTTGGAGAAAAGATCCTCGAGCAGGTTCAGAAGCATTTAAACTAGAAAGGAAGGGGGGAGAAATCAACAAAAAAACAGAAGGGAGACCGCATCAAAACAAGAACAACAACTCAGGTAAGACAACCATTAAATGTATTTATCTAAATGCTAGAAGTATCAGAAACAAAATTCTAGAACTTGAAGCTACTGCACTAACAGGTAACTATGATGTGATAGGTGTTACAGAAACGTGGTTGTCTGAGAGTGATGGGGACGAATATAATATTTGTGGGTATACACTGTATAGGAAAGACAGGCAGGACAGAAGAGGAGGAGGGGTAGCGCTATACATAAGAAACAGTCTTGAAGCCCAGGTGTTAAACCTGGACAAAGAAAATAAAACAGAATCAATATGGGTCAGAATAACGGACAAAAATTCAAAGGGCATAATAATAGGAGCATGCTATAGACCGCCAGATTCAGACGGTGAGCACAATAATCTGTTATACAATGACATTAGAAATGTGTGTAGCAAAGGAGAAGCCATACTAATGGGGGATTTCAACTTCCCCCAAATAAAATGGGAAAACCCGGTGGGTAGCATGAAGGATGAAATAGAAATGGTGGAAATGACAAATGACTGCTTCCTAACACAATTTGTCAAGGCACTGACTAGAGGGGAGGCATGCCTTGATTTAGTCTTTTCAAATAACGAAGACAGAATAACTAAAACAGAGGTCAGAGAACCACTGGCAAACTCAGACCACAACATGGTCTCTTTTGAAGTATTTTTTAAAACCCCAAAAGTAATGACTAAAGCTAAGGTTTACAATTTTAGAAAAGCAAACTATGAAGGTATGAAACAGAGACTAACAGAAGTAGATTGGAGTAAAATAGAGAAAACACCCACAGAAGAAGGATGGTTGTTCTTCAAAAATGTAGTACTAGAGGCACAAAACAATTATATCCCTAAAGTAGACAAATCTAAATGTAAAACTAAATTGCCAAAATGGTTTAATAGATCAATTAAAAAAAATATTCAGTGAAAAAAGGCACTTTACAGAGCATTAAAAAAGGACCAAAAAGAAAGTACGCAGAAAGAGTACACAGAACTGCAAACGCAAGTCAAAAAGGAAGTTAGAAAGGCCAAGAGAGAAATAGAAATGAACATTGCTAAGGGAGCTAAAACCAATTCCAAAATGTTTTTCCAATATTACAACAGCAAGCGAACATTCAAAGAGGAGATTAAATGTTTAAGAGATACAAATGGCAAAATCGTAGATGAAGAAAAAAAAATAGCAAATATATTAAATGATTACTTTTCACAAGTTTTTACAAAGGAAGATACTGACAACATGCCCCACATGTCATCCAGTTCCTATCCAGTTTTAAATAACTTTAGCATAACTGAGGCAGAAGTGTTAAAGGGACTAGGAGCTCTTAAAATAAACAAATCCCCTGGGCCAGATGAGATCCTCCCAATAGTACTCAAAGAAATGAAAGAAGTAATTTACAAACCGCTAACCAAGATCATGCAGCAGTCTCTTAACACAGGGGTGGTACCGACAGACTGGAAAATTGCAAACGTAATACAGATCCACAAAAAGGGAAACAAAACTGAACCAGGTAACTACAGACCAGTAAGCCTGACTTCTATTATATGCAAACTTATGGAAACTATAATAAGATCCAAAATGGAAAATTACCTATATGGTAACAGGGTCCTAGGAGACAGTCAACATGGTTTTAGGAAAGGGAGATCGTGTCTAACTAACTTGCTTGATTTTTTTGAGGATGCAACATCGATAATGGATAATTGCAAAGCACATGACATGGTTTATTTAGATTTCCAGAAAGCTTTTGACAAAGTCCCGCACAAAAGATTAATTCTCAAACTGAACGCAGTTGGGATTCAAGGAAACACATGTACATGGATTAGGGAGTGGTTAACATGTAGAAAACAGAAAGTACTGATTAGAGGAAAAACCTCAGAATGGAGTGTGGTAACCAGCGGTGTACCACAGGGATCAGTATTAGGTCCTCTGCTATTCCTAATCTACATTAATGATTTAGATTCTGGTATAGTAAGCAAACTTGTTAAATTTGCATACGACACAAAAGTAGGAGGAGTGGCAAGCAAAGGTCATTCAAAATGATCTAGACAAGATTCAGAACTGGGCAGACACATGGCAAATGACATTTAATAGAGAAAAGTGTAAGGTACTGCACGCAGGAAATAAAAATGTACATTACAAATATCATATGGGAGATACTGAAATTGGAGAAGGAATCTATGAAAAAGATCTAGGAGTTTTTGTTGACTCAGAAATGTCTTCATCTAGACAATGCAGGGAAGCTATAAAAAAGGCTAACAAGATGCTCGGATACATTGTGAAAAGTGTTGAATTTAAATCAAGGGAAGTAATGTTAAAACTGTACAATGCACTAGTAAGACCTCATCTTGAATATTGTGTGCAGTTCTGGTCACCTCGCTATAAAAAAGATAT
Source organism: Polyodon spathula (assembly GCF_017654505.1). Classification (NCBI taxonomy): domain Eukaryota; kingdom Metazoa; phylum Chordata; class Actinopteri; order Acipenseriformes; family Polyodontidae; genus Polyodon; species Polyodon spathula. The sequence continues at coordinate 16,580,972 of NC_054537.1, read as the reverse complement.
TGCTGCTCTAGAAAGAGTGCAAAGAAGAGCGACCAGAATTATTCCGGGCTTAAAAGGCATGTCATATGCAGACAGGCTAAAAGAATTGAATCTGTTCAGTCTTGAACAAAGAAGACTACGTGGCGACCTAATTCAAGCATTCAAAATTCTAAAAGGTATTGACAGTGTCGACCCAAGGCACTTTTTCAGCCTGAAAAAAGAAACAAGGACCAGGGGTCACAAATGGAGTTTAGACAAAGGGGCATTCAGAACAGAAAATAGGAGGCACTTTTTTACACAGAGAATTGTGAGGGTCTGGAATCAACTCCCCAGTAATGTTGTTGAAGCTGACACCCTGGGATCCTTCAAGAAGCTGCTTGATGAGATTTTGGGATCAATAAGCTACTAACAACCAAACGAGCAAGATGGGCCAAATGGCCTCTTCTTGTTTGTAAACTTTCTTATGTTCTTATGTATACAGCACAATGGGAGGGTTAACTGAGTTTTTGCGAACAAAATACAGTACGTGCTTGTGTTGTAAAACTATGTAACACTTGTCTCACTTACCCCTACACAAATAGGCCTTGCACCTAACAGTAAGGGCCCTGGATTCTTATCTATTACCCCAGAACCAATGGTCCTTTTGTTTTTGCACACTGTTACCAGACAAACTATCACACTTTTCTTCTTTAGGGATGCCTCCACCTGATGGTCACGTGGTTCCCCTATTCTTGGCAAGCCTCCCCAGGAATTTATATTCAACCATATAACAAATGCAAATTAATCAAGAGCAATATACAACTAATAAAATCACACTCACACACAGTACTGAATTTATATAAAACTAATGTTTATAAAGGGGATTCAGGTTAAACTAATACTAATGAACTGCAGGTGAGTAAATTGTACATACAATATAAACAATGCCAACAACAAAATACTTTCCACAAAATGTAACTTATTTTAAGTCACTAAACAGTAACTAAATGCTCTATGCTTCAGTTGTATTTAACTCAAAGGTACTCTTCTGATATATTCAATTCAAAATAACGCTAGTGGAGTGCACTCCAGCCCCACGTGTAACACACAGGTAGACAGACGAACAAACAAACACTGTTGCAGGCCTGAATCGTGGCTCGGGTACGTTGTGGCCAAAAAATAAAACAAAATGGCCCCTTCACAAGCTTTATTGAGAACACACAGTTACGCTTGCTATTTTAAAAGAAACACTTTGTGGGAAAACTCACAATTCCGAAAGGCTTCTCCCAGTTACAGCTCTGGATCACAGCAAATCTCTCTCTCTCTCTCTCTCTCTCTCAACGCGGTCCTTCTCAAACACTGTCCTTCTCATGTCTAGTCACTATCTCTTTACTTTCATTTCATGCACGTATTAATGGTGCTTGAACTTACATTTTGCAAAACCATATGTTGTTTTAACAATACTGTATATATATATATATAGTAACTCGTAACGACAAACCTACGCTGCTTAAAATAAACACGAGCTTGGTACGTGAACTCAAAAGAAATAAAAGCAGAAGTATCAGAATACTCTACTGAAACTGGTTTAAACTAAAGTACTTTCTACTAAAGTTTATAGGAATGTCCTGACTTAAGAAATCCTCACTTTCACTCTGCTGAATCACTTACTCTATACTGCTCTATTCTAGCTCCCGTTTTTATTTTTTCAGACTCCCTTTATATATATTATATATATATATATATATATATATATATATATATATACTTTAACTTTTCCCTGAGGCTCCCCCCACTCTTGCAGGGACGATTTCTATTGGCTCTCGGGAGATCAGTTTAACACACGACGCCTCATTGGCCATGAGATCACCTCTTCTCCCTCTGAGTCTACTCTGCTGCAAAACAGGTCCTAAAGCCATCCCAATATAGTCTATACGGAATTTATGTATATACGTTAGTAGCATTTTACCTCTGGGCTACAACTATAACGGAATGACCAGTAGAAATGAAATCTAATGTGAACAAATGAGGAATTTCACACTGCTAAAACTGCGTTTTTGGGTTTTTTTTTTAATCAGAATACCAGTCCCTATATTGGCATTTCGATCCAATCTGAAAATGGGCATGTCAGGGCATAGAGGAGGTTTGTTTGCAGTGGAAAGCACATTTTAAAAGTTGCATGAGCATATTTGTCAGCCGTTTGCAGAAATGGGGCCACTATCATTTGTTGCTTTTAGTGTAAGACATGCAAAACTGTACAGAACACGTACACTCTAGTTTAATTTAATTCAAGGTATTTAAAAGACAAGAAACAATAACAACAATTAATGAAGGAATCCTTAATGCACAAAATACTCTCTGGATGTTTTTAATGAGTTTTCAAGTTTTTACTCCTGTATAAAACCAATGTAAAACTTACAGTCTGGCAGGAAGTCCTACAATTTCTCTTTTCTAAGTTTCTAATCAATATATTGAGTAACTACACACACGTACCATGTGTATGGTACATCTGCCATAAAATAGTTTACAAATGGAGAGTAAAATGTTAATTAACACAATCCTTGTATTACAGTACTGCTATTGTATGTACTGTAATAGTATTTTTCAATGTGTTCAGATAGTCTGTAATTGTATACCTTTTTCTAGGTATCGTATTAGATTTTGCAGGAGCTACCTCTATAAACCAGCACACTGTGTTATCCTCTAAACTTTTCTGGCCCAGTGCACTGCCGGGTGAGGCAGGCTTTACTGTACACTACTGGATGCGGTAATTCTGTAATACGTTTTACAAATGCTCCATTGTTGAGTGACTTTGAGTAACATATTTTACAGGTTTTTTTTACAAACTATTTCATACAAACATATTGAACCAAGATATTATTTGTTAATATTTGTTAATGAGGCAGACACAAAGCAGTGTTGATACGCCACTCCAGCAATGATAGCCTTAGTGTCACATTTAATAAAGAAAACAAACAAAACAAAGTTTAAAAGAAAAGTTTGACCACAAATGGCGAGCTCTAGTCCCACTAAAAGGAACATCCTCCACCAGGAACCTACTACACTACTAACCCTCACTGTACTTAGTTTGTAATTAAATTGCCCAACAATGTATCTCCTGTTCCGCGTCCCAGCTGCACACATTTGCGCAGGATCAAGCGACAGGCTTCTCCCTGTCACAATATAGTATTTATTTTATTTATATATTGCAATGTTTCAAATATAGACTATCAACTTCACACAAAATATTCAGCCTAAACCATGTTTATATATATATGGAAGGAATGGGGGTGATGGATCGAGATTTTTCCACAAGGCTGTTATTTTTGATTGTCCCACATAGTTGAATAATTCATTTGTGGGGGATCAAACACCTAACCCCACCCCCCACCTCTAGCTACGACATTGATTCAGACAAGACCTCAATTATTAAATAGACAATAATGTGTGTGTTTGTGCGGTCAAGTAAAAGCTGGTTTTATTCGTGGAAATGGTTGCTTCAGTTCCCTCCAAAAAAGGAAAAACATCCCTGAGTTATATCTCTCCTCCCATTTTGTAGCATCTTAAATTTCAGGAATTGTTTGAGTTGATGCTTTGTAAAAGAAACTGCAATCTGGAAAGCAGCACAATTTTTACAGCTTCTCAGAGCACACATCCAAAAAAAAGAAAAAAATTTAATATAAGATATTAAGACAAGTTTAAGGTAAGAAAACAAAAAGAAACCACCCAAATCGCCAATCCACAGTTTTTTTAGTTTTTTGTTTTTTTTGTTTGTTTATGATTTACTAATAAAAACAATGTTTGGTAAGTGTGATACATGTCAGAACATAAGCAGATTATGTTGAGGATAAAACTTTTAAGTAGCTGTATTTAAAGTAGATATTTACAATGTTCATACATTAATATTAATTAAAAAAACTACTGTATAGTACAACAACTATTTTGGCTATATATGATCAAAACACAATATACAATTTCACTCTTGTATGGTTTTTTACAGTGGCAAAATTAAAATGCTCCGCCGTTTAGACTGTATTTTAAAATGCAATTGTGACATATGGACAGACACACAGTCTGACAGACAGGGCACCGGTAAATACCCTCAGGCTATGAAACACTAACGAATGTACTTAGCAAGCTTAATCAGGTTTGGACAAGGGGTTTTCTGGAAGAGTCTAGATGAATAAAGAAGGTGCCAGTAAGATAGAGACTGACAGACTGACTTCATACATGCTCAGATTAAGATACTTAAAACATGTGCTAAAGAATGTCCTTTGAACATTTAATCAAAACTGGACAAAGGGTTCTCTAAAGTCTAGATGAGTAAAAAAAAAAAAAAAAGTGCCAGTCAGACAGATGGGCACACTTCACACAACCCCAGATTGTTAAAGAATGCCCTTAGCAAGTTTTATGTCAGAGTTTAAAGTGAGCTTCTAAAATCCAATTACCTTTAGAGTACCTCCCGTAGGATTGTCCAAGATAAAAATTCACCAAATACCTTTTACTTTTGATAAAAGTTGGATTCACCAGCCTCCAGATAGAAATGCATAATCAATAAACACACTGTACAAAGCCTGTACAAAGCCCCTTCAAAATCTAGTATTTCTAAAACGAAACATAACCTTGCTTCTGATACAATTATTCCAACAATATCACATTTCACTCAGAAAATATTAAGAATGGCTTGATGGATAATACCTATTATTGCTTCGGATTCAGTTGAATAACAGAGCGGTATGAAAGAGTTTGCTCTTTCGATTTGGTTTTAGAAACAGAATTGGTTTTAGAAACAGAATTATTTGCAGTTGTTACTTGAGGATGACAGGAGCTGATGATAAATGAACAATGTTTAAGGTTTGTTATTTGATTACTTTATGGTTTGATAACAGTTGGCTACAATCACATTCTCCATTTGCATAGTAACCTGTTGATAAACAATGGGTGTGTGTATTATTATCCACTAAATCATGCCGTATGAGTAGGCAATGACTTGTGCAGCTCTCATCAATAAATATATTAATCATACTTCTCATATTAAATACATTTGCTAATTCCCAAAATTAAAAACAATGATCTCAGCTTCCCAGACATACCCACACAGTCCCGACCACAGAACAGACAACATTTGGCTGGATAACTATTACAGACTTTTCCCTCATGACTCACGCAGGTACTGACGTGTAGATAAACATGAACTTGTAAGGAATAGTTTCAGCAAAGGAAGTGATATCACCTACCTGTTCAATATGCATAGAGCAACTGCTGTAATAGTCATGAAGCTGGACGACGCTCCCTGCTGTTATTAATCGCTAGCAGCAAATCCCAGAGTCTGTAGAGAAAATAATATGAAAGGAATGTTAATGAGATGCTAATTACCTTTAGCATTCGAATGATGGAGTAACATGTGGTGGTGGGGTGTGTGTGTGTGTGTGTGTGGAGTAATGTGTTGTCGAGTCATAACTGCACCTCCTGTTTATACCACACATACAGCAGATGGATTACAGCACTACTGGGCATTACAAATCTTGTTGTCTCTTGATCTCTGCAATGGCTTTGACTGTCATACATGTGTTGTTTGAACATCCTGGTAAAATGAGTTTAGTCTCCTTTTTTATTCGGAATATTATACTAGTAGTCATTTGGGATACTGTGGAAAATAAATAGACATAGGTGTTTAACAACTGATAAAACTTGTGATTGCCAATTAATCAGTTTTATGCTGTTTTTTTATTAATATTTTCCAGATCTTTACAAACACTGAGTTTGTTTATGATTTGTAATGGCATATCCCGAGCCCTCTCGGTCAGGATAAGTCTCCATTGGCCATTTTGCCTGAGCCATACCAGTACCAAACCATGAAACACTAGCCTCACAACACATCTGAATCTGATCCCAGGCCGCAGCATGAATATATTCTGAAAAATGGTATTCCTTTTTTCTGCTGCTTCCGTGTGTTTCTCTCTCGCTCACTTGGTGTCCTTGATCAAAGCTTTATTTAATGTTTCTGTCTGCCGTGTGATATCATAGGGGCCTATGTCACAAAATACCATGTGATGTGAACAGCGTGCCGATTTTCAAAAGCCAATTGTGATTTTAAATGTCATTAACCTGATAAATACTCACACATATACATTGTGCATGATATTTTCATTAGTTGGTGACCAGGGCCAGATTAATACATAGGCAAGCTAGTCATGTGCCTAGGGCCCAAACTCAAAGGGGGGCCAGAAATGGTTGTGTGTGTGTGGTTTTTCTTTTACACACATACAGATTTGCATCCGAGGCATGTATCTCAAAATCAAATTCTGAAAGGTGTTATGCAGATTTCTGTACCCCATAGAATTCTGTATCCTCACATGATTCCATGCCTGTGCAAATGCAGTTTTACCACTGATTTTCTAGATATACAGTATGTTCAGCCCGCTGAGCTGCTTAATTCACACTAACCTTGATTAAAGTAAACTTATAAAACTTTTTTATTTTCTTTTAAAACACATTTTCATTTTATTACATGTAAATACTGTTCAGAAACATCAAGCGTTCACATCCAACGAGTAAGTCAAAACCCACCCGATCAACAGAAAACAAGGAAACATTATTGGCGATTTTGCGTGCTGTAAACTGTAACACATTTAACTACACAAAAATGTACAGGTATGTTTGTTTTTATTCTATTTATTTTCATGGACTATTGTGGATCTACCATTAGTGAACAAAAGTCTGAGCACCCGTCTATATATTACATTTTTTTCAACTTCCCAAGGTGTACATTGTTTGTTTGAACTGTTGCTTTTTTAGTCAGTAAATCAGGAAACGCAATTGTGGAGCTGCGCTACAAGATTTAATTAATGTATTTAGCACATCCCCTACAGTTTAATTTTCTGTCAGATTCATTCAGTCGTTCATAATAACTTCAAACTGAGACGTATACCTGTTGTAAAAGGGTGGATGGCTAGTTATAAAGGCTATACTGTATATAGAGGTGTGTGTGGCTGTTTGTTCAGGGGTAGGGGCCCCGCAAGTTTATGCTTGCCTAGTGTCCAGTGATGGGTTAATCCTGTCCTGTTGGTGACTGCAACAGAAAATGGAAGAGGAATTGCTTAAAATGACACGTATAAATTCATGGTCACTGAGATCAAATAAAGAAGGAAATGAGCTACACATATAACTAAACAAGGTAATTCAAGAAATATGCGTCACATTATTGTAATGTCTAGGTATGACCATGGAGAGTTTTTAGATGACATCCCCCATATGTTCCAGCAATATTACTTTATATATAAAAGATAATAAATACATAACAGGCATCGGAAATTTATTTGGATCAGATAGCTGGTATAACCATTCTGTACTGGTAGTTATAAAATAATTGAAAATCTTTCAGGGTAAAATATACATTATACAATGGCAAGAAAAATTCCTGAGCTCTTGCACTAGACCTGCGATGTTGTCCCAGCATAACAACACAGATTTATCTAGCAACCTCCTCACTGAAAATCTAGATGGACATATCAAACCGCCACAATAACACAGAATAAATTACACAATTCCTTAAGTGAATTTTACCTTAAAGAACATGACAACTGTGGAAACCTTGTTTGGCAAAGAACTTTCAAATACAGAGCAGCCAGGAGACCAGACAGCACCTCTCATGAGAAAAAAAAAAAAAAAAAAAAAAGATACCTGGCAATCGACTCCGAGGGACTAGACAAGATCGAATCTGACAGAAATGAAGCATCCATGAAACGACAAAAAAACTGAGCAGTCAAAGTTTTTTATGACTGGGTGAGTGAGAGTAACACAAATATAGACTTGAAAACTGTCATGATAGAACACCTTAATACAGTTCTAGGACAATTGTATGCCTCTGTCAGAAATAGCGCTGGAGAAATGTATGGCATAAGCAGTTACATGGGGTTCAGAGCGGGCTTAAACAGACACTTAAATGAACCGCTCCTGAGCCATAACATTAATATACTGTCAAATGCAAATGACCCAACCACCCGAGGCGTGGTGCTATCCCAGCACAACACACGCCCTGTAGTGCATTATTCCTTTAATGAAATAGACTTTATTATGGAAGCATTGCTATACAAACATTTCTGACATTTCACATTTTCCCTTCCATGTAGTTAAACAGCAAAGCATTAGCAACTGTACTTTCCCAAAGTAAAATGTGCATATTCTCTTGTAATATAACACAGACTATACACTTAAACCACTCAGTGTGATTCACAATTTGTGTCACAGACTTTCCTTTGTTGAAAATGAATACCTTTCTTAACAAAAATCATAAAATGACACAAGTGTGTGAGTGTACAGTACATACAGATAGACCATTCACCGTCTAGACCATACTGAACTTTTTCCTACAGAAAATGGGAAAGGGTTGAAGCTTTTAAGACACATCTATTTTGAACTCCTACATTTACATCACAGTAGTGATGCTTACACAATATTGGTCGTCACAATCTGTGATATTACGACTGCATTGAAACTGTCTAGGGAACCATTTCTGTAGTAAAACTGCCTTAAGCAAACTTATATATGTATGTACTGTACTATTTATATCCATGCCCCTTTGTTCCCTGTGTATCATAATTTGGGGGGACTTAAGTCCACTAAAGATTAAATGATTACTTGCTCTAATTAAAAAAAAAAAGAGAGAAAGTCATCATGTTTACTGAAACATCAGTCTGTCCTGGTATTTCCAATCTTAATTGTAATATATATTTTCGAGAATATATGTAATATATATTCGCGAGTAGGCAGTGTGTAAGATAAGATCCTGTGCAATAGTCAGCGTGCCCGCAAACAGCCAAGTAAGATCAATTTATGTCCATGCCAAAATTACTTTGAGGACCGCTGGGTTAGAAGATCATGAAAGTGAAGTAGCAGTAACAAACATCTTTCAAAATGGCACATTCTGTATGAAACCCTATATTTTTTACCAGGGGTCTGCTTAATTATATACCAACATTTTTATATTCAAAGCATTTACTCCAGTCTCCCATTAACAACATGATGTAGAGATGTACAAAACAAGTCTAACGAACAAAAGAAAGGTTACAAATGAGAGGTGGCCATTCGGCCCATCTTGCTCGTTTGGCTGTTAGTAGCTTATTGATCCCAGAATCTCATCAAGCAGGTTCCTGAAGGATCCCAGGGAGTCAGCTTCAACAACATTACTGGGGAGTTGATTCCAGACCCTCACAATTCTTTGTGTAAAAAAGTGCCTCCTATTTTCTGTTCTGAATGCCCCTTTATCTAATCTCTACTTGTGACCCCTGGTCCTTGTTTCTTTTTTCAGATCAAAAAAGTCCCCTGGGTCGACATTGTCAATACCTTTTAGAATTTGGAATACTTGTATCAGATTGCCACACAGTCCCCTTTGTTCAAGACTGAATAGATTCAATTCTGTCTGCATATGACATGCTTTATAGACCAGGAATAATTCTGGTCGGACTCTTTCTAGAGCAGCAATATCCTTTTTGTAGCAAGGTGACCATGTATAAAACATAGTTAAAGAGTAGTAAATGCTTTTAAAATATGCTCCACTAAGACTCTCGAGTGACGTATCCAGTAAAGGCGTTCCGCGTGGAGTGGAGGATACACTCTATAGACTGGACATCGCTGGTTCGAGTCCAGGCTATTCAAATGCCAACCGTGAATGGGAGCTCCCAGGGGGCAGCGAAAAATTGACTGAGCACCGCCCGGGGTGAGGGCGTAGGTCGGCCAGGGTGTCCCTGGCTCACTGTCACCAGCGACCCCTGTAGTCTGGCCGGGCGCCTGGCGCTTGCCTGTAAACTGCCTAGAGCTGCGTTGTCCTCCGACGTTGTAGCTCTGAGGTGGCTGCATGGTGGGTCTACAGTGTGAAAAGAAGCGGGCAACTGACAGTACAAGTTTCGGAGGACAGCATATGTTCATCTTTGCCCCTCCCAAGTCAGCACAGGGGTGGTAGCGTTGAGCTGAGCCTAAAAATAATTGGCTATTCTAAATTGGGAGAACATTAATAAAAAACAATTGGCGATTACTAGATTTTTTTTAAAAATATGCTCCATTATCTTCATATAAAATAAAATTGATTAAAACCAAATTTTTAGCTGACCTTATTTTTAATACGTGGTGATGTTAATAAATGGGTCAATAAATCACCCTCTGGGGAACCCCCCAAATGAATCACTGGAGATACAGATCTGCCACTGTTTGACCTCAGTGTCTTCACATCTGGCACACAGCCCAGCTCCATTAAGGCATTGTCTAGTAAAAAAATAACCATTTCACTTCCAAATTCTTTTAAAATTCAGCCCTACCAATAGTATAGACCACTTTTATTCATCTAGATTTGTTGTACTCTCCGTGTCATATCTCAGAAACCATCAATCATAAACACGCCTTCCTCTTTACAACTACAGATCAACATAAACCCATTATTAGAGAGAGGGTATGCTATTATCCTTGACTCTGAAGATGCTTGTTTATGTTCACAATAAAAAACCTATTGAAGTGAAATGATGGATTTTAAGAGGGCATGACTGGTGACACATGGGAGCTATGACTGACTGATTCTTTTCACACAATTTGCTGGTAACATTACTTTGACTGATGACTGTTTAAAGTTGATCGCCTGCATGAAAGTAAAAAAAAAAGAAAAGAAAAGAAAAAAACCACAGAGCTTAGTCAGCTATCCCCTTTGGACTACATTAACAAAGTACATTGTCCCAAATTAGACAACCTGCTACTGTTTACATAACCACATCCTTTGCCACCTGGACATATTCAGATGATATTGCTTTGAAATATGGAACTGAGGTCTAAAGCATAACATCAAAGAATTATTCACAACTGAATAGACTGCAAACTCTGTAGTTCAGCCTTTGGTGTTTATCCCAGTAGACCTAACTGTGAAACCAGAACAGTTGAGTTTGGAGCTGCTCTGCTTATTCACAGACTGAATATTCACTTCATAAAAAAAAAAAAAAAAACAGACGCCCCACAGACTGGTACAGTTGCATCTTTGTTTCAAAATGGGTCCCTGCACTGAATAAGCATGAGAATCATTGTAAACATACTCCAGGTATTGGTGTGTGCTTCCAGGAAGGGGTTCAGTGCACTGCAGTCATGTATAATAATTTAATATTTAATTTCAGTATTTACACAGTATTTATCAGTGCCGTCTGGATTAGAGGAACGCTTCAGGGCCAAAGTCGCTGGCATTCCTGCTTTAAATAAGACTTTCACAGCTGCATGCATCAGACATGCTTTTAACTTATTGTAATACTGTAGCTTATTAAACTTGTCTGTGGGTTAGAATAGGTGACATGGTGGGATAGGTGACAGAGTGCCTTTTAACTTTAGTTTAAGAAAACAATGAATGGTTATGATCGGCAATAATTACACCCAATATTTAACTTTTAAATTATGATTAGGTTATATACAGTTATTTTAATTACTTTGCGGAGTCATTGAATTGAAGAAAAACTGTTCTGATAACCCTATGCAGACATCTTGAGAGACCATGTTGACTGTGACACGATTAAGTTTTCTTTTTTTTTTTTTTGAATTTCCAAGGTTATTTTTAATTGGATAATTTATTACATGTACATATTTCTTTAAATTCATTGGCTCTTATTTCATTTTCAGTAATCTGATTGGCCAAATTAGTAAATGTAATAGTTAGAATTACAACCAAAAAAAAAAAAAATCAATTTAGTAACCGTACGCAAATTAGTATGCGTTTTTGACCCAAATGGCCTTCCATATGGATCTGTGTCGCCTAAAAAAAAAGCGTCCCGCCTTGCCAACAGGTCGACAGGCTTGTATTCCTGGCAAACAACATGTAAATTGTGCACATTGAAGAAAACTGACTGAGTATAGTGTGTATTTCTGATCTTTTTTAATGCATAAAAATGGCAGGTACACAGTTTATCAGGACCTCTGCCCGTAAATGATTTTAACTCAACTGATTTTAATGATTTAGCTTCTATTTTACTTTAAACAATAACAAAGTGAGATTTGGCAAAACACAGTGTGCAGGAGTGTTCTATTTTTCATTCTGACCTGCTGTCTCCTACACACCTGTGATGAGACTAATCAGGAGTGCAGATGTTTAATTTATTTGGAACTCAAAAACCAAGGAAACATTCATTTGAAAGGGGTACAATGTATTGACTTTGGCCCTTAAAGTTCTTTTTATATCATTTTTCTTCACAATTCAGCAAATGTATGTGACTGATGAGCAACACATTGGGTTATCTAAAATTGTAAAAATACGATTCAGTGGGTGAACTACAGTTGGTCTTGTTCATAGTGATGTGTGCAGTCTGAATCAATGTGCCCTTTATTAAAGCCTTGTATGGCTGGAGAGCTGACATTAAGAGGTGTCAATATGACTTTTTAAAGTATTATCATAAGAGATGTGTATTTTAAGTGCAATAAGCTTTAAAGGTATGGGGTTATATTAAGATCAGAACGATAACTTTTTGTTTGTTTGTTTTTGCCGATTGCTTCCACACCTGTGTTAGCTGGTTAATAACTGCTTTTTGTGTCTTTGTTCTTCACTGTTCTGTCCGTCAAAGTCAAATCCAGGGGGGAAGAAAAAACTAAACTAAAGATCTTCCGAAAGTATTACTGTTTTTGTATTTATTTTTAATTTTAAATAATGGTACCTTTCATCTATTCGTGGCATACTGTTTTTTTTTTTCCAATAAGGAGACTCCCTAAGCCTGTGTCTTGCAAACAGCATGTAGTTGTAATGTAGTTCCCACCAATTCTCCACACAGGTTTGTTTGTTTGTTTGTGTGATTATCTTTTTTACTTTAGCATCTCCTGTCTCCCTTGTTTATGCACAGCAGAATATACCCACTAGACTTCCTGATTAAAAACGAATGGCACTCCCTCGCACTAAACAACACTCTTATACCATTAGAGCCAGGGTCAGCTGTACATATTAAAACTGTTTACATTTACATGGTAACATTCCTATATAGAGTGAAGAGGTATGCTACAAACACTATTGTGTCTCCAAACGTTATTATCCAGCTATAGCTACAATAACATATTCAATATTGAGTCCCTGGTATGCAGTACACACAAGCAATGTAGATTCCACCAGATTAAATTTGCATATTGTTAATGTTTGTTGTAACTTATGAATACAACTAATGGTTCTGAAATGTATATATTTAAAGCTAGCATCAGTAGCCCATTCAATACTTTCTTGCTTCACATTGTACTGTAGGCTATACCGCTATCAGTGTATATATTGAAAAAAAAAGAAGTGATATTCTGTGGGCAGCCCTGAGTACGATTATCGATATTTTATCTAACACTTATAGTTTGTGCGCTCAATTAATCGCCATGTTAAGTCATGTCATAGAAACCAATCACCCAGTGCTTGTCTTCAGGTGTTTTCTATAACACTGTATAATAATCTAACATTGCTTCAGTGGGAAAATGGAATACTCTTGAGCTGAGATTTGAAGAGGCCCTAAATGCCCTCCGCTCCCCCACCACCACAGCCCGCTCCTTCTCCACCATTGCTCCTCGGTGGTGGAACGACCTATCCACCGATATCAGGACAGCTCAGTCCCTGACCACCTTCGTCGTCAGGAGTTCCGTGTGGTCGCTGTGTATATATATATATATATATATATATATATATATATATATATATATATATATATATGAAGAACAACATATATAAACTGGTTATATATATGTGACATATTGAGTAACTATAAGCTGATGTTACTCTATTTTTGCATAATTGACTCTCTGCATACCAGCTTTTAGTAACTGCAATAGTATGATTGACTATCAATACTGTTGACTGCTGCCTATGTTTCTCCATTTTGTTCTATAAATTTAGAAATTACAAAGCAAATAAATCTGGGAAGTTTGTAAGTCTGAACAATATGTTCCGGAAGTAGTTTACTTCTTGTTAAAAAAAGATTTCTGCTTAATTAGATTGTGGAAAACTAAGGGGCCTTGCACTTGTACACATGCATTTCCTAAATATTTTAACAGGGGCAGTTCGAGGTGAGGCTCGTTTACACGTTTGTTCACAGGCACAGCACATTTCATTTAACTCTAACCAGATGTTATTTGAGAAAATATGAAGTTTATAAAAAGAACAGAATACTTAAATTTTTATTTGGATATTGAGAGGGAGGTTAGCATAGGTCCCAAGTTTGATCAACTGTAATTCTGGTCCAGACTTATTTGCTGTGGATGAACAACTTGAATTAAGAACATCAATATATACAATCATGTGCTGATAAAGACAAACTTCATTTTTTTACGTCACACAAACAGTTTAATCCACTTTCTACATTCATATGCTTATTCGACTCCGGATTAGGGTTGGTTTCGCCGGGTCTATGAATATTGCAGGAATCAACACATTGATAAACTGAATGTATCAGCAATTATATTTTGAAACTTACTGTCTAAAGTTGTGTGTTTCTTCAATCTTTTAGATTTAGATATTAGTCTGATTGGAACATTTCAGTTGTTTAGTTGTTTATTTGTAAAATTGTTATAAACAAACACTCTAAAAACTGACTGTGATAGTTAACTACATTTGACGTGCTGTGTTGTATGCAGTTTTAATGCAGTTTGTGCAGTGGCTGTAGAATACTAAGTTGGAAGCCAACTACATTTTCAGTCCTTTTTTAGCAGTAGCTGAAGCAGTGTCACTTCCCCCTCCTCTCACATGAACAACATACTGTGCATACAAGAACATGGCTGAGCTTCTGAGTTTTGATTTAAAGTTAGCTCTGATTGACAATGTGCAATCCAATGACCAATGGCTTCTGAATATTTTTCAGAAGTGAGATTAATCAGCTGGATCAGGATGGAAATGTGGTTAGCAGACCAATAGCTTGGCTCCTTGCTGCCTGTTAAGTGATCTATTAAGCAAACATATAAACTTATACAAGATTCTTCAGTAGAGCAAAGGCAGTAGTTTAGTAACGCTGACCTAATCTAGCGAGAAATGATGCACTAGTTGTGAGTTAGCTAACGAACTGCAATTAATGGACAGTTAGTGCTGTGTTACATTGTCAGACAGAACCACATTTTGCCTAAACCCATAAGAAACTATGGTATTTGCATCTGCAATTAAGAGATATACTGAAATTGCAAAGACTT
Source organism: Polyodon spathula (assembly GCF_017654505.1). Lineage (NCBI taxonomy): Eukaryota > Metazoa > Chordata > Actinopteri > Acipenseriformes > Polyodontidae > Polyodon > Polyodon spathula. The sequence goes on along the minus strand of NC_054537.1, from coordinate 16,565,861 downwards.
ACTTATGTGTTGGTCCTTATCATTTTGATTGCCTTTGAAAGCAAAAGATCAGCTGTACAGAATATTAGGTTGCATTGTGGAAAAATAGAGAAATGTGAATTTTTATGTTAGGCAGCCTGCAGTTTGACCCTCATCTGCTACATCAATCATGGCACAGCTTTTTCACTCCTCATCCAAGTGAAACCACTTCCTTCCACACAACATCTCATTATCGTCACAACAATGTTTGATTGGTAATATATTTTGGAAGTCTTCCCCAGCTATTGCAGTCCCGTTGGCAATTTCTTTCCTTTAAAACCTCTGCTTCCAAAACAAGGTTCCGCTGGATTATAAACCTGTCATTGTCTAAGATTTGCACTCTCCAATCCCAGGTTTTTCATTACCTGCATTGGCTAATGTATTTAACAGCTTTTGACAGATTTTGGAGGGTAACTCAAGGCTTCCAGGCAGCTAAACAATAAAATGACAGTGACTGCTGGCATGCTGATGCGGAAAAGACTTCTATTGGGTGGTCTTAACTTTTCTTTCCAGTTCAGAACAAGGTAGCCAGCCACTGACAGCTGTTGTCATCACTATGTTTTAAAATCATTGGTTGCATAAATAATCCTAAATGCCTCTGCTAGTGATTCCCAGCAGAGACAGTTCGGAATAAATTAACCCTTTTAGTAAATGTTAAACTGAATTGCGAGGCTATCAAACTCCTTTGACATGTTACTTTTTAGATTTTAGATTTTAACACAAACCTCCAGAGTTGAAAGGCACAGCTCTCTGAAGATGTACAGGTCTCAGTAAAATATCTTCACAAGTGTTTTTCTTATTCAAAACCTCTGCAACAACAATACTCCTCCTTAGAAATAACAGATGGGTTTACAGTTGCAATAAGCTGTCAGGGGCTCTCTTTGTAGACTAGTGCTGTCAGAAGTAGTAATTGTAGTTTGATTCATATGCTGCTAGAGTTTTAAACTATGGGTGTCTACCTGGCAATGTCAAAACTCCTCAATATAGAGGAAATGATGTGGGAAAAAAAGTTGTTGATGAGAAGGAAATAGTTACAGTCCCAGTAGAACCAATGATATATGTAAGAATTGGACTGCAAAAGAGCATTGACTTTTTTCTAATGTGTTTTGATTTCTTTCCCAGATGAGTATAAAAGCTCAATGGCTCGATTAAGAAAGTTGCCCCCTCTTTCTTAATAAACCAGCTCTGGCTACTCCTTATAAAAATTCACCTTGTTATGCCAAAGCTAATTTCTGGTAAAAATATGGTTTAAGGAAAGGGCACCAAAATGTGTGTGAAAACTCCACACAGCAGGATATCATGACAGGGCTAGGCATCAATCCACGAACCCCCAAAAATAAAAAAAATAAACAAATCCCTGTCCAGTGGTGCTCAGAAACATGAGCTGTGAACACAGGATATACTGAATTTACTATTTTCTAATGAATGGCAGCATTTATGTATGCTATCATATACCCCTAATGCTTTGTTTCAACTGTTAAGGGGTTTACAGGCTCTTTAATGATGTGGGTTACCAAAAAACAAACAAACAAAAATAAAACCCTTGAAATTATGGCTGACATGGTCCACCGCATGAGGCACAATTACAATTGTGTTGGTAATGCATGGTTTCAGGGTGGCAGTGCTTAGAAATGCAGATTTTCTTAATTTCCCCTGACCTGCCCAATCACTAGACCTGAACATTATTTAATCTTTTGGGCTCCATTGTGAGGAACAGACTTTGTTGAATATTTCTACATCAACTTCCCTGAAGGAATTGTTAATAATCAAAGAGGAGTCTCTCCAGAACAATTTAGAATGTTACAGACTGGCTGCCACTTTAAATCTGTTTTTGCCGCTCATTGTGGTAAGACTCAACAGCCTATTGTCAGTGTTATGGCATTTCTGGCAATTATTTACATGTTATTGTTAAAACTCATATAGGGTCTTGGCACTATGGAGTTTATTTTAATGATCTAAACAGTGGTAGATTTTAATACCGCCACTCAAATTCTCTAAACCTGCTCCTGCTAACCTCTTTCCACTGGATTGTTTTTTTATATTAAGTGATGTAAATAAATTACTCTTGTGGAAAAATCCCAACTCAAGTAATAAAATAATGTAGAGTTAAAAGGATTCATATCCTCTACTGTTTAGATTATTAAAGTAGACCCCTGTACAGATGATTTTGAACTAGCACTCTACAGAAAAAGCAGCCATGTATTTCTACACTGATGTTTCACACTCCACTGCCGAGTCGTGGTAGTACGTGTATATTACAGACGGACGTATTCTCAGCTATGCTGCAAGTTTTTAATAAGACTCGTGGATCCAACTCCCCTGAAGTGAACTCTGACTGGTCTCCTCAGATTAACCTTCTCAACCTAATGATACTATTGACTTCCTTCCAACTGGAACTTTCAAGCAGATATATGATCATTCCCATATTTTTTGCACATTATTATGTGGAAATTTTAATACCAGAACTCATTCACGGTTAGCCTTTAATTAGAGCAGCAGACAACTTGCTGGCAGCCTTACACATTTTTACGTAGCATTTTCTATTGTTTGTGTAATGTACTGCAATGGCCTGATAACTGATCAAGTCACAATATATAATGTCTTGGATGTTTGGTGGGAAACTGATCTAATAGTACCTGTGGCAAAGTGCCCGCCCCTGTGTGTATTTTGTGTTGTATGTTGTGTGTTAACGTTAGTGTATAGACATTGGTACACGGGATATATAAACGGGTCTGTGTAACATAAGTATTTAAAGTGTATCTGTGCATTTAGGCACAAGGATTGCACAGCACTTCATGTCCAAGTAAAAAATAATAATATGTGAGCACGGGGAATTGCACTTTATTAATTCACGTGCAGTTGTGCCGCGACTCCAATTGAATGATTGATTAGCAGTCGAGTCTCAGTACAGCTGCATAAAAGCAGCATGTTTTCACTCACTCTGGGTTGTGTGTTCGATGAGTGGAGAAGGGGATCGGAGACGGAGGTAATAATAATAATAACAGTAATAATAAGTAAAATATCAGCTCACGGTGTTTGTTTAGTGTTAGTCCGTTTTGTTTGTCCGTTTATTTTGGCTACCAGTGCCGTGTCCTGTGTTTTTGTTTGTCTTACAACCATTTATTTTCTGTCTGTCAGTTCACTATTAAATGCTGAGTGAGACCATTCGCTCCGCTCTACCAAACTCCACCTCTCTGTGGTTTATTTTCTGGTTCCTGTTTCTGGTCTGACGTCCCCCACTCCGGCCATCTTTGTGACAGTAACACAGTGGTAAATGTGCAGTAACACAATGCCACATATTACTCTGTCCTGCAGAAATGTGAAAGCTACAGCTTTTAATCTGTCACCAAGTTAGACATTTAGCATTTAGGTAACATATTTTCTCATAAAATATAATCAATTATGTATTATAAGATTACATATTATAAGACTACATTATTGTAATCAATAAAAAAAACAACAAAAAAAACACAGATTTGCATTCACTTTATTACTACAGTGCAATTTTTTACTTACAGTCTCAAATCTATTGTATGTAGACTTTCAGCATTTGTTGCAAAAAAACATACCTGAATGGAATAAATGCACTATGTGTTGAGTAACAAGATCCAAATGTGTATACCTCACTATACAGACACAAGCTGTTGGAGTCCTATCATTTTATTAAAAAACATCACAATATGGGGGGTTTTACAGTCAGGTATTACAATTCCGCTGTGAAATGTGTTCTTGTTTAATCAAAAAATGTTACAAAATAGATTTAAGGTACTTTTATTCAGGTATGTGGTTATATGAGCATTAAAACATTTTAGTCCAGTGTTTGTTAATCATTGGTAACATATTGATAACATCTTCTTTCAGGTTACTTGTACTGCAGTTAGTGTAAATACTGTATTGAATTGAAAAAGGTCTTTATATTGGCCAGCCATAACAGATTTACCAACAATTTACTGTATACTTCTTCATAATATGAAAATGCAGCTAAAACAGTTGCAAGCCAGAGATATCCTTAGCATTTTAGTCAGGGTGCTGGATCGCACCCTTGTGTCATGGTGTCTTGCGTGTGAACAGCAAATTTCAATAAAAAGGCCACCTAGTTTCTAACTTTTTCATGGACAACACTCCAACACTGTATTTCCAAATTTGCATGAAACAAATTTGCATCATCTTCATCTCTCCCACCATTCTTCAACCTGCAACCCCACGGCCAGTTTAGACCCCTCCCTATGCTCAGATATGTCCTTGGTCAGACCTTGTACTGAAAGAAGTGGTTTGAGGTCTGTTATGAATACGCACATTTTTAGACAGCAGCTGTAATTCCAACGGTGGGAACACCTTTCTCTTCCCCTTTTGTTTTCCAGCACGGTTCAACTTTTTGGAAGGCCTTTCGAAAACCTGCTTTTTTAAAGTCACATCTGCTGTTTATTGGCCTTTCAGCTCCACATTAGTCTGCAATAGCAATATATGACTCTTGGGTGCTTTATCGGTCAAGGTTTTTGTTAAATCTTAAAGTATGTCCAAAATTAAAAAATTCTTAATAGATTTACAACCTTCCAAAATGTAGTGATTTGCCATCTGGCACATGCTCTTCCAGGAAAGGAAGATGAAGTATTTAAGGAGAAGACCTGATTGTCTGTGACAGGTTTTAATAATAAAGATGTTTAGCTCTGCCCACTAATGTTTTCCTCCAGGCACTTGTTACATGGTCTGCTTCCAGAAATCATGAGCTTCTTAAAAGGTACCAATGTCGTATACAAATTCATGCAACGTGCATGGTAGAAGCAAGATGGCAGAGGGACAGGGGTTTGCTTCTATGAAGTCATTGTGATACTGCGCCAAATATTGAGACAGTTGCAAACTCCCAAGTTCATTGACATTAAAAATGAGAAATGAAAGCGTCTGTGCAGTTTCCTTCAGTCTGGACTGATTGGGTGAGGTATTTATGGTTGAATAAAAATAATTAAATTGTTTTATATGTTCCCACATAAATGAAAGGCATAGTGATTCCTTAATGTAATTGGTCAGAATGTATTGAAAGGGAAACTCAAACTGGCAAATGTATGTACAGCTTGACGTCTCTAATAAAAAAGTCTTATGAGACACATTTTGTTACATGTATCTATATTGAAACAATATTGTACAGCCCTCAATATGGGTCAGCAAAGCAGTTCTTTTAAATGGTTTTGAGGCATATATCACAAGATCATCACAGTGTACAATAAGATATAAGCAGAGTATGAATAATATAACTTAAACACAGCTTTACATGACTAACTGAGATAGCAGTTCATCAATAATTTCAGTAGACACTGGTATGTGTTTCCTCTTTATCCTCTTGTGGTAGGCCAGGGAATGTAAGTGCAATGCCAAGTATTATTGTTCATTTTTTTCAATTGAAAAGAAAAGGCAGTGCTGTCTTACCATTTTTCATTTTAGACTGTGACTTGTTTTAAAAATGATGCAAATCCAGTCATTAGTGCATTTGTGTAAATTGAATATGAGTATGATGTTCTATGTGGAATCACTACAATATATGCATGACTTGTCACCTACCACCGGCATTTGTGGCCTAATGAGAAACAACCAAAAATGTAAAGATGAACCCACAAAATAAGGTTATGCTAATATGTATAATTTTAAAATGAGGAGTTTATATAAGAAAAATGAAAAACTTAAGAACATTTACGAATAAGACACTGTCAAGGATTCAAGTGATTCTGGCTCAACAACATGACTAAGTAGTCCATTTCATACCCTCACCACTCTGTGTGAAGGTGTGAAGAAGTGTCTCCTTCCCTCTGTCCTAAGTCTATCTTAATTGATTTTGTTTGCATTCAGATTCATTTACATTCAAATTTGATACAAAACTTTTGAAGAGTGTTGTAAACGTCATCAAATAAACTGAATTAAATGAAACCTAATATTGCAAAATGTCCCAGTGGCAAATTGGTTTGCAGTGCGCAGGTGTAGAGGTGATGCAGTGCTCAGTAATAACAAACACAACACAGTTCACGGTGAAAAATAGCTCTTTATTTGTGCTGGGTTGTTTATTTGGCAACCTTAAATAATAATGCCTGGCTCTACACAACGATGTGTACAGCACAGGTAAACCACAGGGTTCAGGCCCGAAATAATAATACTAAGTCCAATAGTGAGTGCTCCTTGTACAAATGGTGGTTTAATACAATAATCAATGACAACAATAGTATAGTCTGAATTTGATGCTGGCTTAACGTGACATTTAGTTGTCTAGAATAAGAAATAACAAGAGTTAAACTGACAGATAAGACAACATTAAACACTCAGGGTACTTTTTTGTTTGTACATCCTGTACAGGTCTTTCAGTACCCATAACAAAGGAACAGATCGCTCGGCCACATCCCCTGATATACCTTCAGTCACGCCCCCTTGGTAGCAAGTGCAATCACTTATCGTCCAATCCATGACTGACACATCGTCTACCACATTAAGGTGATGATTTCTGGTATTGTGACTCCGCCCCCTTTCTGGATGGCCGATTTCCAAGTGACCCTGGAATGAACTGCCAAACCATCCAGTCCAGGGCACACTGTTCCTGTTATACCATGCACTCACAGGTCAGGAGGTAGATTGTTGACTAGGATTCATTTGCTCTCTGTCACAATCCCTTAACAAATAATTATTTTACATCATGGATATACAGTTAAATATTTAACTGTATATATTTATTTATTTATTTATTTTTGCATTTTGATTTCTGGACTTACATTGAGAAATATCCACATTCACTCAACTGGAGAAACTAGTAAAACTGAGATTATTGCCCATATTTTGTTGTGTGGAAGTTTATGTTGTTGCAAAGGTCATGCTTCTTGTCTGTTAGAGATTGGGACATACATTCTCGTTATGTTTACAAAGACTTGTGGCACATAAGGTTTTTTTTTTTTTATAGTTTTTTTCTAGAATTTTTATGTCATCATACAGTCATATAGTAGTATACTTTTCTAGATTTTGGAAATTTTTGTGTTCCAAGTGTGGAACGCTTGCAGGTGGTTAGGCAGTGCCAGTCTGTCTCGATTAACATCGTACCTTGGCTGAAATATAAATACATCAAATTCCAGACAGGAATAGAAGAATCATCCTCTTACTGAGACAGAAACAAACTTCCTGATAGTCTATAATCCGATTGGAAATCTTGTGTTAATACAAATTGTTTGCCAACAAGGGAAAAGGCATCTGTGCATCGCCATAATTGTCAGAAGTACAGGTATTTCGCCCATGATTATGTGAGTAAAATTGTAATGTTCTTCCATGATAACCAATATATTAGCATAGCCCCTCGTTAATTACAATAAAACAACACCCGCAGATGTGGCACTTAGAAGTCCATGTCATAATCAAAAATAATAACACTGCTATCATATAGTGCTACCTCAATTTTAGTTGTAAACATGCAATGTAAGCAGATTTTTTTTTTTTAAGAGTTACAAAATTCATATGAAACAGTTTTTGACTGTGCTGCCTCAAGAGTGTAAAGACTAATAGTACCACATAGCTGTAAGACACATGACTAGGACCCTACCCATTTCACGGCCATAAAAAATGTGACATGGACCATGAAATTGATTCTGAACCATGAAATCTGGTCTGTTTTATGTACTTTTACCCTGTAGTAAAATCCAATGAAGTTATATGTACCGTTATAGGTTCCTGATACGATTGTTAGCTTGTTTCAATTTAAAAAAGAAAGCTTATCATGAACTGGACAGGATTTATTGATTGACACTAGACAACAGCCAATAATGGCTCTATCCGGGCGGGGTTTAGGGATTTTTTTTTTTACCACGGTTTTTCTCCCCAATTTGGTATGTCCAATTATTATCTGTATCCTCAGCTCACTGCTCCCAACCCCCCTGCCGACTCAGGGAACGGAGGCTGGAGCACACGTCCTCCGAAATGTGCTCCTGCCAATCTGTCATTTTACACACTGCGGATCCACAGCGAGGCCCCCACATCTATAGTGCTGGAGGACAACACAGATCTGGAGACTCCACTGCAGAGCCACAGGCGCCCTATCGGCCACAGGGGTCACTGCTGCGCGTTAAGCTGTGGATTCTCCTGCCAACCTAAGCCCTCCCTACCCTGGCGCGCTCAGCCAACTGTGTGCTGCCCCCAAGGAACTTCTGGTCACGGAGGGCTGTGACATAGCCCTGACTCGAACCTGCGATCCCCAGGCTATAGGGCACATCCGCGTGGAGAGCCTTTGCTGGATGCGCCACTCGGGAGCCCACCGGGGCAGGTTTAGTATGACCTACGGATCTCAACTGGTAGTACCGTCAGGCAAGTCAAATTAGACCTACAATTTAAAATGACATGCAGAAGCAGGGAATGAAGATTTCAGAATAGTTTTGAGGTAATAATAATGAAAATTAGGGCAAGCGATTAAAAAAATGAATCGTGATTAATCATGTCTTTTATAGTTAAGTTGTTTTTAATCATTATGTTTAAATTGTATGTGAATGTGTTTTTATAAGCGTTTTAATGCAGTATTGTCCAAGTTTACAGAGGAAGTATGCAGTAGGCTTGCCATGAGTAATAAGAGAACAACTATCTCGATTATTGGACAGAAACCAGTCTGTTTGAAGGGGAGTCAACAATTGCTTACAAAAGTATAAATATCAGACATTGTAAAGTTTTGTCAGTCTTTTCATCTCTTTCGAGTTGACTCCATGGATAGCCATGCTTTCAAACGTATGCATTGATCTGTACAGAGGCCTTGTCAAAAGCCAGTTTGTAACTCATGTTTATATGATTGTATTGGAGCTATACCTTTCTTGTACATAAAGTGTTTCTGAATTAAAAAACAAACAAATTCAATTAAAAGCTTAATTTTTTCACTGTATATCAGTGCCCTTTTGCTATGTTGCTCCTAAGCAGCTGTTGCTGTTATGGGGAGTGTTGTCTGAACAAAGGCAGCCTGCGCGTCAGGTCCAGTTTATTTTCACACGCGCCGTTTATTTTACACACACTGTTTAAAAGTATTTTTTTCAAAGTTAAACAAGTTTAAAAGGCACCGCATATCAACAGGACACTCATATTGCATCTCCAGCCAAGCCCCACCTCTTGTTCGCTGTATTTATGACATACCTCTTCATAGTCATGCATATTGATAAATCATCTCCTGACCACTCGTTTTATCACCAAACTCCTCAATAATGCAATCCAAGTCATTACTTTATGGCACTATAACATCTCAAAAAGCTCTGCAAATAAATGTCTGTGATATTCTTTGAGCACCGGATGTGGAAGCAGCTATCTTTTTTGTTTGTGTCCGTGTTATCTCTGTGGTGCAGGGGCTATATGTATTGCTCAGATCAGCCCCATTTTTTCAGCTTCTCTCGGCTATTATTGGTCTCACCTCGACCATTAAAAGATTTTCTCAGCTTTTTCTGGAGAAAAAAAACGACTAGAGACCTGTGCTTGACGTCTTTTTGATGATGTCGGACAGGGTCAAACATCGGAACGGAAAGGGAAAATTGTAATGTTGGACCTGGTCCGACACAGGGTTAATATCTGCAAAATTTGTGGCTGGTGTGTGATTACTGGAATCCCCATATGTGCTGGCAGGGTTTAGGACCCAGGGGAATCCTGTGGCAGGCATGTATTAAGTGCGCGAGGCAAGTGTCCACAAGTCCTTCAATTTGAGTGCTTTGCTACATAAATGCGGTACCGATACGAAGACCGCTGCACTCATTCAAATTGGAAACGACTAAAATTGTGTCGCAGGAAATGAATTACGGTATGCTAAGAGGAACAAGACAGGAGTGCGATTAACGCGTGATAAAAGAAAAAATGAATCTCCCCAAGTTAACTGTGATTCTTTGACAGTCCTAATGAAAATAAAAATAAAGTATGAAGTATAATAAAGGTGAGTAGCCACTAATTATGTATAGCATTACCAGTGTTGCCTGCTCACATTTACCACATAAAAGGGACTCGCATTCACTGGAGGCAATATTGATCATACATTTCTTTTTTTACCCCTGCTTAATTTATTTATTTTTTTCTTGTTAACCACAGCCCACCTTAATGCTTCAGTATACTCCCATCTGTTTTCAGCCTAATGATGATCTGGAGGTGGGAAGTTTTATTCACATGTTGTGGGTGTATGTCGGTTGAACCTGATAAAAAACTCTTTAAAGCAAAGTGAAAATGTCACCCCTCTTCTGTGATTCATTAGCATGAGAACAAGTGAGTGATTTCTTTTGACAGATTGGAGTGGCTAGTTCTTAATATATTGTTACTTCGGTAGCGTTTGAGCAAAGATTTTGTTGTAGTGATTACCACTAGTCTGCCCTCAATTCAAATTGTCATAGTAATTCTTTTTTATTTTATCTATCTCTTTGGTTGACTGTAAAACAGATGTTCTAGATGAGATAGCTGAAATTTTGAAATTAAAATAAAGAAACAAACTTAATGAAATAAAATTATTAGATGACCAATTCACAACAAATCAGAGCTAAATGATTCTGGTGCCCTTGCATCAACAAATTATAATAGAAGAATTTGTTACATCTACTACAGGAAGAGTATTGCAGGGGGAAATGTCAATAGTAACTCTCTGGTTTACCAGATAGTGGACATGATTCAGAGAGCTATATCCTGGTAACTTCTGAGGTGACTAGAGGTCTTACAGGGTCTGGGCGGACCCAAAGACCTGACTCAAATGGGTTTCGGGTAGAAAATTGTTATGCAGGTTACGGTCGATTTAATCAATCAATCAATCTATCTTTATTTTATTATAGCGCCTTTCAAAGTGGACCACCATCACAAAGCGCTTTATAAGATAGTGAGGAACAATGCATAATACATTAAATACAGTGAAATACAGGGAACAGTACATTAAATACAAACAATAAAAAAACAAAAAAACAATGCAAATACCTTAAATACAAGGCTATATGTGAATTCTAAACATTGTGGATGCGTATGTCATACAGAATCATATGAATAAGATGGAGTGAAAAACCTGAAACAGTAATTTAGACAACAGCTAATAACAGATATCAGGCTTAAAGAGCATTGAAAGCAAGAGAGAACAAGTGGATCTTGAGAGTTGATTGGAAGCAAACGACTGTAGGAGCTACACGTACTAAAGCTGAGAGAGAGTTCCAGAGAGTTGGGGCCATGAAGCTAAATGAACGCTCTCCGAGTGTGGTGCACTTCTGCTTGGGTATAACAAGCAAGCCAGAGTCAGAAGACCTCAGCTTGCATGCAGGGACATAGCAGGTCAGCAGGTTGGAGAGATACTGTAGACCTGTGTGACGAAGGGTCTTGTAGGCAAGCAGGAGAATTTTGAATGTAATCCTGAGCTTTACAGGTAGCCAGTGCATCTGGGCAAGACAGGGGGTAATGTGATCATGTTTTTTACATCTAGTAAGGATCCTAGCTGCGGCATTTTGAATCAGCTGCAGTCGGTTTACGGCACATGACGGAAGACCACCATAGAAAGAATTGCAGTAATCGAGTCGAGAGGAGATGAACGCATGACAGAGTATATCTGCTTCCGGGAGGGACAGGCAGGGACGGACCTTTGAGATGTTTTGGAGGTGGTAGAAGGAGGATTTGACTACAGAGGAGATTTGGGCATCAAAGGAGAGGTTACTATCCAAAAGTACACCAAGCCTTTGTGCAGTGGGGGAAGGTAGCAGCAGACAGTTTCTGAGGTTCAAGGCAGCAATATTGAGATTCTTGAGTTGAGTTTTCGATCCTACTAGAAGTTCAGATTTGTAAATGTTGAGCTGAAGAAAATAGGCAGACATCCAGGCATCGATGTCTTGGATGCAAGCTGAGAGCCAGACCGTGGCAGAGGGACATCCAGGGTCTAGTTTAGGAAGAGCTGCCAGGGTCAAAACTCGTGCAGAAGGTGGCCATCTCCCAAATTAATTAAGTGATTAATTTGTTGCTAATCAGGAGATGGTCACCTGCATAAACACCTGTAGCTCTCTGCACTCCGGGCGGGGTGTTCAGAGGAGGAACAAGAGCAAGCGAGGAGTGAGAGAGGAGAATTTATTTAAACAGCAGATAAAGGATCCGTGAAGGCTATTGCCCAGCCGGACCTTAATTCATTATAGGTGTTCATGATTATTTTTGTTTAACTATTTATTTTCTGTGCTCTGTGAGCAGTGTTATTTTTGTTTAAACATTTTATTTATTTTTGTATTTAAAATAAAAACGGCGCATGCCGCGTCTTTTTGTTGGAACTGCTGCTCCCTGACTTGTGTGCGCTTTCTTCTGGTCTGAGTGGCTGCAACGCCATTGGCTGCCACACAGGTCTATTAATACGAATTTTACTTCGGTTCGGGTTCGGTCAGGTCGTGTAAAAACAATGATGTTTCCGGGTCGGAGTGTGTTTATTATTTAGGACCCGTGAAGACCTCTAGTTTGTGCCGAGTGGAACTAAAATGTATACAATGTGAACATGAACAACAAGAAAAATACATTAGTTAAGTGTATCTGATATACTGAATCACCAATGGCTCCAGAAACCAAAATAAATCTTACAAATGACAAATACGTTCTTGGTGTGTGTTGCCATTTTGATGCAGTCCACAGTTGTTTTTGCCATCAATCACAGATATCATCAAAGGGCACAGACCTGGCAGCATCTCAACTCACAGATAACCTGACATTCTTTTTTGACTGCTTATATTTTGTTTTTGTCAATAAAGGACTTGGACAGGAAGAATACACAAATCAAGTTTCTCTTTAAAATATTTGTAGCCTAGAACTTTATTAGTCTGTCACATGTCATCATCACATGTTATAGCAGTAATTGGCTACAAACCATAGTAAACATATGCAGCATATTTGTAAAGCATACAATGTTCGAAATTATATATTTGATCAATGATTAACATTAAACATTGTCGCTTGAAAATGGTTTGTATATAGAATATTAGATAAGCTGCATGGAATTATAAGTAAGCTTGCTCCTTTATGTTTATTTTCCAGGAGCTCACAAAAAACCTTAATAAATCACTCCCCTTTTATAGTACTATTTAACTGGGGTGCTATATTGGAACACCATGAAACCTGTTAATTATACTGTGGCAGGCTGGCGAGTGGATAGAGGCCCAGAGACAGTCTGTAGTTCAAAAAAATAACTATTTTATTAGAAATAAACACAAAAATGAAAGGGCACAAGGGCCAAAATAAAGGGATTTAAACACAAATAAAGCAAGACAAAAAGCAAAAATAACAATTTCCAGGCTGGGCAATGCCTTCACTGGATTCAAACTTTCAAATATACAAACAAAACACCAACCTGCTTCCCCAGCTCCCTCACTCTAAATGAGAAGCAGAGGCCTCCTTTTATGTCAGGTGGCTGGGCGCTGATTGATTGTTAATTAAACTAATCATCTAATCAACCCCAGCCACCTGAACACAATGAACCCAGGCAGGTAGGGGAATTTAACCCCATCCCTGCCAATTTCTAAAGACCTGAGCTGTGCTCTGCCACATATACACTTACAGCTTCTGAGTCGTTTCTAACCAGCTGAGCTGATGACACGCTGTGATTGAGCGGGGAAGTCAACCATAGGAATATGCCAGGTATGATTGACACCCATTTAATTTCCTGTGATTTTTTGGTCAGCTGCTGGTAAGAAGAAAAGCTACATTAAATAAATAAATAAATACATGCTTTAATCCTTTACAGACAGCCCATTATAATTTAGATGGAATTAGATAGATGACGTAATTGCACACAACACTGTAACAAGTGTGTTTGTTTTCTTTGAAATCGCCCAAAATTTTAATAAACCCAAATAAGTAATTAACAAAATATTCACTGTAGTGAAATGGCCACAGGAGAAACTTCAAGGATGACTCACCAGTCAAAATGCATTTCACTAAAGCCTCATGAGAATACAAATACTTTTTTATGTGGTGTAGCATTTCAGTATCTATGGTTTTGATTACCGTATACCATGGCTTCAAAGCACAGAAATTACCAGAGAACATACTAAATATCGCTGCATAACCAAGAATGTTTACAAACCAGAAAGAAGTAATACTTTTATTACAGAAGATGATGGGATGACAGAAGGAGAAGATTTCTCAGGATGTCGAATTTCTTCAAACTGATTCTTGTAAAGAATCTGAAGTAGATGAGCCTGCTCACTCATCAAACGATTTTTTATAAAATCAAAACCATACATGGTATTTATGTAATTCTTTCTGATCTTAGTTCCTGAGTGCTGTGGCTACACTGGTAATTACATGTTTTTGGCAAGAGATCACAAAATTATACTTATGAGGGCATTTCTAAAAATATATATATATTTCAATGAATTATAAAACATGCATGCAAACTAGGTAATCATAGGATTACTTCATCATAGAGTGAAAACATTGTTCTCTTAATAATCTTCAGACCTTTAGCATTTTAGAAAGGTATAATACTTATTACTTTAGGTGGATATTTGCACCTATGCAAGCCCTAAAGTCAAGTCATGAATTTTCACAATCTGCAAAGGGTTTGCAAAGCCCCTGCAACCTGCTGCACAAATAACATGTTTCATGATGTTTTAATGAAGAAGCTGAGGCATCTCAGAAATGTGCCTTGAAAAAGGAGCAGTCCTAATTGCCAGGTTACTATTAATAATGGTAATGATCTGGTAGCCTTAAATATCATGAGTGTGTAAACTGTGATTAAAATAATGATTAAGAATAATGGGTAGGATTTTCAAAAGTTTGTAAATGATATCTCCATTGTTAATCAACAAATCGTTATATAGCATTGAATTAATATCTTAATGAGCAGGGCTTCTTGCGACTCTTTTGTTTGCGTGGGAATTTAAAAGCAAATCAATGTTAATTGTCATAATTTATCAGGAGTTAATTTGCATTTGGAAAAGGAGGGTTTTAATTAACGAAAGACTATAACTCACCTTGAAACAGAAATTTAACAGACCACGGCTGTGACGCCGAAGATACAGAGACTACCTAGATAGTTCAATATTTGTAGTTATGGAAATACTCGTGGTTATGAATGACATTTGTTTACTTGTTGTAAGAATTTGTAACCTTAAGCCCAGAACAGACTGCCAATGACATCACAGGAAGGGATGCATGGATGCATAAAGTAGTGGAGACTAGGGACTGTTGTAACATCTGTCCTCTACCAACCCACATAGTTATCCTGTTTTAAGAGCCAATATAAATACTGCAAGAGGGCTTGAAATGTAAGGTGTCAGATGTTACGATTAACCCTGTGGCCAGGGAAAGTTGTAACAGTGGGTGGGGTCAGATGTAACATTCTGTGAAGAATAACTAAATAAACAACACATTTAATTTAACTCAAGAAGTTTTACTGAATAAGATACATTTTCACTTAAAGCAAATATGGTTGTTGTTATTTAACTCAATTAATAGAAATGTTCACAAAAGGCCATTTTTATTGTTGTCCTACTTTCAATTTTTTTTAACATCCATAAAATGATACGCCTTATCAAGCAAGAATATGTCACTCTGAGTCACAATTATACATATGAATATTTTGTTTCCTTCAGTGCAAGATTCATGTACCCAAATATAGTTCCACTAATGGTGTATGGGGTCAATTGTAACACGTATTACAACTGGCCCCAACCCAGGGAGCCGATACTAAACCTCATGTTCCAGCAAGAAATAACAAAACTAAGAGCAACCAATTGTGTCAATTATAAGTACAGGGATGAGGATGCTAAAAGCCTGGATCCATAAACTGGATAACACAGGGATATATCACAAAAAGAAAATTGAGGAAAAAATGTACTCTACTAGGTCAAAATTCTATTTTTGAAAATAAAATCTTAGGGCTTGGCACAAATAGCTCCTCTTCCACAGGCAGACAGAGACCTGAACTGAGCATGTGCCTAGTGAGTGATGGCAGTCTAACTTGCAGTCACTTTGAAGTAATTCAAGGTATTACAACCGTCCTGTGTTACAACTGTCGTCGGTCTCCCCTACAGTGGCAATGGGGTGAATCAATAGGCAAAAAGATAAGGCTATGGCAGTAATAAATATCTACAATTTTGTCTAGAACTTAAAGAGACGTGATCATAAAAACCACATAGGACTGGAGACATGCATGTATTCTCTCTTTCTGTTAAACACACACACACACACACACACACACACACACACACACACACACACACACACACACACACACACGCATAGTATTCCATTGGTTTGTATATAATGTTTGTGCTGATATTTTTTTAAAACAAGACCTGTCAGACCCACATTGTACCTTTTAACTATTAGACATTTACAGAATACTTAAAAACTGCTGCTATAATCATGATTCATTTATTATTAGTAGTGTTATCATTAAATTATACCAAATCACGTTTTTATTTACAAGAAGATAACCTCTACTATGTCGCCCAAATGCTTATAAAGTCAACAAAAATATGTTTTCCCTTTATTGTAAATAAAAAATTGATTTGGTATAGTTTAATTATAACGTTATTAATAATAAACAAATCATGAAACATGGGCCTAATTGCAGCTGTTAAGTATTCTGTAAACATTTTTTCTAATATTTAAAATTGGGCTTGCTTTCAAAGTATATCGCCATGGACATGAATGGAATACCTAATGTGATTGATATCTTTGTCATGGATTTTGCCCAACGAATTTGTAATATTGTCAGACTACCCCCACACTTTGTGTACAGTGTACACTCTCACCTTCACACGGGTGTATGCACATATTATAACATCTTATAATACTGTAAGTGTTTGAAGGCTACTTCAATTCATGATGAGTTTATTTAGAGCAAACAGTACCAGAGAAAATGCATGATTACAGGATCACTGAACAATTAACTATAAACAAATTGTGTGGGTTAGGGAGTTCTATTGTAATTTTAAAAGCTTAGTAAATACATAGTGAAGTGTTACATACATGTATAATAACTAACAACTACAAACACCAATGACACTTCAAACTTATTTATTTGTAGCCTACAATTGTACATACTAAAAAACATACATAAGTAGATGTCAACATAAGAAAATAAATTCCAACCATTATACACATATGGCTTACGGTATTTTTTTATTTTTTTTCTTTTTAACCAGAAAAAGATTGCTAAATGCACATTAAAATAATTGTATATAGTAAGTTGTGGCAAAATATCCCCCTGAGGGTAAATGACTAGTGGGGTTTGTTTTTTTATTTATCATTTTATTATTTATAACAATGTTGGTACTTAGTAACTCCTTAGAATTAACAACTGAATTATCATGATATAAACATGAAATGGTTTCACAGTTATTCATACTGAACCCCAAACCTAACATTTTTCATAAATAGGGACATGTATGGGGGATTAGGTAGGGGACAGCAGTGGCTAGGCTCACCTGAAAAAAACAATGGTACTGAACGTTTTAGAGATGGAATTTACTTGGTGCCACGTCTAAGTCTTGGTTTAAAATAAGCAGCAATAAAAAAAAAACATTAACCTTGATGCAGAGACAATCCGGGAATTTAAACTTAAGTACTCAAAAGCAATACGTGTAATATCCTTAGTTTGCATTTGTGAAATGTTGCTGTTATCAGTTATCAGACTGCTAATGCCCACTGTGCATGGCTTACGTACAGAAAAGTGTCGCTAATCAAAGCAAGATGGGACTGAATCCTCACCTGCAGGATGACTCAGCCTGCTCTCTGTCATCTGAGCTGCTTCCAATAGCTTCCAATCTCTCTCTCTACTCTATTTAAGCTGTGCACTGCTTCCTGCTCTCGTCTTTCGTTTTAAGTTTGCCCTTCTCCTCCCACCTCCTCCGCCTCTTCTTCCTTCACCGCATTGTCCGCACAGGGCTTCCTCTGGGGGGGAAGCGAGTCTCACTACCCCGGCCGGGCCTGGCTACGCTGCCTAGGTTCCTCATAGGTCAGAGGGGACCCCCGGCCACACCTGTTACTAACCCTCTTCCCCTTTTCCTCCAGGTCCCATGGGCATCCAGCGGATGCCCGGTCCTCACTTTGGAGCTTACGCCTGACGGAGGTTGGTTCTACAAATGGGATCTGTCTTGATCTTTTTCTTTTCCAGGTCCAGGTACCTTTCTGTCCTTCCAGGGTAGCCGGGTGTCCCTACCACCAGGCACGCTGTTGGGAAGGGTCCATCCTTGTTTTCGGTCTTCAATCATACCAGAGACCACTTGCCCCCTACTCTCCACAACCGCTCAAGCAGCTAGCAGACCTCCAAGCAGTACGGGACCTGTCCTGTCTGTTCGACTTTGTCACTAACACTCTGTCAACCACATTTTCTAAAATCTTATTTAAAAAAAAACCTGATGTTCAGATATGCTTTCCATCTGTAGCACTCTCCATAATAATCATATTTTGGGGGTTTAAATTTGACTCCAGATGATCAAAACATGAGATATATCTAGACAGAGATTAACACTGGCCCAAATGGCCATAAAATAAAAAATTTAAAAACATCAAGTTATCTTTAATAGCGGCTGTGTTATTTTCTTGTATCATTTATAGTCAAGCAGAGAAGTTTTCCCAAAGTCCCTTCTTGAGAGAATTTGTACTAATATCTATTATTCATATCACATGTGCAAGGGGATGTCACTCCATGTGTTCAGTAAAATATTTAAAATACAATATTTAACTGATTCCACATGCTTATACCTGTATCTCCAAAAGTCAATTGCATATTGCTGTATTTAATTCCAACCCGTTTTATCCCATGTGCATGTTAATGGATAAAAGCCAACAAAAACCCACAAGACAGAATTCTGCATGTCTGTAATTTATTCAGCCACCATTAAGGTTTGGATTCTCTTTACAATGGACTGCCAAAACCCCAAATGCGATTTTGTAACTCTCATCAAGTGAGCAGTACTATTTCCTTGCATAGATTGTCAAATGAATGGTTACACTTCAGGGCAGGCTTTGTCATAATGTGAGGAGTGTGTGACAGGCTCTTTGGTTGTGCTGTGTTGAGTGTAGGAGACCATTTAGATGGGAAAGAAATATGAATAAGTAACTAATTTCAATATAAACAGTAAGTTATTGCCAACTGTATTGTAGAATTCAAAACAGCTGGTTAGTAATGTGGTCTGGTTTGTACTTTTTAAATAGGCACTGACAGTACAGTGGCACTGGGACAATTTTTATTGTGGGGTTGGCATTGAGCAAAACTGTAGCCCCTGTATTTGATGGAAGGTGTGTTCCAGCACGGCATCAGGTATAAAGAGGTCCTGTTTGTTCACCTTGGGGCTGCTGCAAAGCCAAGGACAATGGGCTGAAGATCATCCATACTACCCAAGCATAGAGACCGAAATATATTGCTGAAATCCTCCGATTGCCGTGCTGAAACACACCTACCTGCTGATTACCCACAGCTGCCAATCACACACAGCAGGCAGGCTCTCCCAGGAGTGACAGGTACTGCATTATTCAATCACAACAATTACACACATTTACACAATACTATTAACAATGTATACACAACCCACTCTTCATGTGCAGTCACTCTCCTGCCCTGCTACACCATCTCTAATGGTTTTTGGTATCAAATATAAACGATAATGTAAAAAAAAAAAAAAAATACTGGTAATTAATACAGGTTATGCTGTACAAAACAAGGAATGAACATGCTTGGTCTGATGTGAGTGTAGTGGTTTTTTTCCCTTATATTCTTAATTATCTATTAAACCATAAGTTTGCATATAAGTTTTAGAAGTTAGATTTGTCTTACTTTTATATATATATATATATATCCATTTTACATAAAGCTTGATCTTACATAAAACTAATGAGGAATATAGAGAAACGCCTTTATTCCCTTTTTGTCTTTTGAATGAATAAAAAATCCACAGGAGTAGCAGACATGTAGCCATCTAATGCTGATGTTGCACATTGTCTCCTGACCAATGCGTGCAAATGTCCATAAACAGATATAAATGACAGCTTTGACTGTACAAATATGATACACTGGAACAAGTAGTGAGAGGCTCGCTGTCCCAATATTTGTTTTAAGGAAGTGTATAATCACTGTAGTTTTCTCCAAATTTATTTCATCATGCATTTTATTTTAGCAAGGATATAGGGGATGTTACAAATGTTGACCACATTAAAAGTGCAGTTTAGAATGTTTTCACCCTGCTTATACTGTACCATGCATTTGCAATGCTTTGCCATGCATATTTGAATATTACTATGATGCTCTGCTTTTACAGTGGTGAACTTTTATAGGAGAGCATAGTACATTTTCCTTTCAAAAAAATAGAACCCTCCCATTTTTTTAAAGGCTGTTTGCAATAGCAATGTATTTATCTAAAACAATGGTTTTATTTTTTTCAAATAATTGTTTACAACTGTCCCATAATAGAAGAGATGTCAGAGAAATGCATTTTCTTAAAAAACTTCAAAAAAGAAATCAAAATAATCGTCTCAAGGATTGCACATCGTTTACAGAAGTTTAAGAATTGTGTATAGTTGTTGCCAAAAGTTTACATACCCTCTATATGCAACAATGTTATTTCCCAATGTATTAAGAGTTATAAATATTGTTTGATACCCAATACTTACACGGCAATGATGCCTCTTGTGAATGTGTTGAACACTCATTCGTCTTATCAATCTTATCAAAACTGAGTTAAGGCACAGTGTACCACTATTTATGACTCCAACTCTATGAAAGTCCATGGAGTTAATTCATAAATACTGGTACTCTGTGCCTTAACTAAGTTAATTTAATGTGCAGATTTAATGATAAATAAAACGTTTAAACAAAACAACACTTACTCAAAATACAAACAAAACGGCACAATGGCCAAAACAAAACACTGGAGAAACACTAAATAAAACGAGTATCCTGCGGGTGTAAAACAAGCACAAATAGCAATTGCATTGATCTGTCTAAAGCTTACTTCTGACTCTCTCTCCCATTCTCCACACTGAACACCCAACCCCAAGTGAGTGATTCATGCCTCTATATATGCAGATATGCCAGGACTAAATTGCTAATTAATAATTCGCTTGAATTCTGGGACGTGAACTAATTTATGCAATCCCCACGCCCACATACTAATACACATTGTATGTGCACATGAAGTGATTGTGCAATCCCTGTGCCCAAATATACATTTTAAATCATCCGTGCTGCATAGCTTAATTTATACCCTGTGTACCACTATATCCATACCAACAATAACACACCACATACAACATAGAAAACAAAATGCGCACAGGGGCAGGGCACCCCACCACACAGAATCTGGAAAATTGTGTTCGACATTCTTTAAAGTTATATCCATCATTTGCATTGCAAGCTGAAGACAGGCCAGAAAATACACCAAACACTTCACATGCAAAATGCATGTTGACTTTGGATAGATACCAATTGAGAGGAACGGTAGTGTGTTTTTGATATTGCCACTTTAAACGGCTGGGCACTTCCGATAACTTGGTGTTTTTTTCACATTTCCAATGTGTTTTTCTTTCAGATGTACTACACTTTGTGGAACATGCTTTGCAAGTCTCTTGTGACAATACGTAGCATAGATCTTACATAGTTTCCTGTAAACAAGTTGTTTTTTCTCTCAGTTTCATTAAATTAAAATAAGAAAAGTTTTGAGGTTTTAAATAGATATTGTATTTTGTTGTTCTGATTTGGGAGGCATTTTAGGCAGCTCAGCACTTGTCCCTTTCCCCTCCCTATCTAGGACAGTTTCCAGGTCTTGTTTGTTTTCTAGTCTGCTGCTGCCTGACAACTACCACATGGTAGAGCCTTCATTGAGAGCGTACTATCGCTTAATTAGAAAACATTTTTTCCTCTTTTAAAAGCTAAATTTATCTTCAACTTGTAATGATTTGTTGGGCTAGGTACTCTTCCTGAGAAACATTTTAGGAAAAAAAAATCTGAAAATGCTCTTAAAGGATCACATACATTTTCTCTACAACTAGAGAAAAAAACAACAACTTGAAACTGAATTAGATCTTGTGCTCTGGATGATTTGTGTATTGTTTTGCCAATCCAATTATACCATCATTTTGGCACACTGGGCCTGACTATTGAAAAATACAGCATCTTTGACATTCACCCAAAATAGCTGCGTTCTTATTATTTGGCAAAGACTCTATTATGGCTTCAGTGTAATTTAAATTGTTTATTCATTTTCAGCTTCAAGAGGCCACATTCACGAAGCATTTACTCCAAAGTATTTGCACCAGATACTTGTGAAATGAGAAACAAACTGGTATTGTTACAAAAGTCTATCTAAAGTCCACTCAATCAAAAGATAAAGCTGCATGCAATCAAAAGATACAATAGCAGTAAGAAAAATAACCTTAGTTTACACATTTAGGCAAACATTTCCTCAATGTCTCTATCAATGTCTTTGTATGTTATGTAGTTTCCTGGTTGGATTTTTCTTTTATATTTTAAATGCTATTTGTTCATTGGTTATGTAGCAGGAAAGAAACTGAAACTAAGAAAAAAATAGTAATACCAGATAGATAAAAAATAAGTAAGTGGTGAATGCTGAATGCTGATAATGATCATTTAGCTATGAAAATTGATAGTGTTATTTCGGTAATTCCCAAAGGGCTGTCTATCATTGAATGTGCTGTTGCTCTTATTTTTTTTAAAAGCTAATAGAGTTCTGAGATTGTTTTACATTATCTGAAATTGCGATCATGTTGGTAAAAGTATAATACGATTGGTGTAGGTCTGTGGTCGGGTGTTGCATTTTTGTGCAGTAAATAATGTTGATAGTTTGCGGTTTGGCAGTCAAACTAGCCTGTTAGTTCATCATTGACTCCCATGGTGTATAGTTTCTGCTGGCAATGTAGTTTATGGCAGGTACGCATACCTGTTATCAGTTTCTGATCTGTGGTTGTGTAGCAGTAGTTCTTTGTTGCTCTCTCTTTCTATTTTCTTAGATTTTCTCAATAACATTCTGTGGAAGGCCTCGAAATAACACACGGAGAGTGCAATGGTTTCTGGCTTTACCCCCACTTAAATCCCTAGCCTACAAATAGCTTGGTATCCCTGAATAGACAAGCATCCTTTTACTGAACACATTACATTCAAAATGTTTTAAGAAGTGCAGTGGTTACTCCATTACTACCAATATGGAATGACAAGTGGGTTTTGCAGTGGTGAATTATATGACTTGTATGCCATTCAATGTGGTTAAGATTCTGGTGTTTTCCACCCATTTATAAGGTGGCAATGACTTGGGTGAAAACAACCAAAGTCAAGTTGAGGGCTGCTCGTTAAACATTGGTCTTACTGAAAGCTCTGAGTCAATGAGAATGACCAAGCAACCTCAGAAAATACCAAAAGGCACATCTTGGAAAATTAGGCTGGGTCCTTTGACACATGATAAATTTTGTGCTGGTAAATTCAGCAATAGAAGCCTACACATCTTGAATGAAAAACAATATTAGTCCTAGTTTCTGATTTCAAATAAGTGCTCTCTTTCCTATACTAAACTATATGTGTTTTGGATCTAAATTACTTGTCCATCTTGCCTCACTTTTGCCACTGGTCCCTTAAGGTTCTACAAAACCCACCCTTTTAAAACTATTTATGTAGCTGCAAATGACATCACTTCACTTCAAGATGACTGCTGGGCATTTCTGGTCATGATACGTATTGCTTAAATCAATCTTCAGTCATATCAGGGGCTTTGGCAGCTCAGGAAGACCTGTGGAGAAGTAAGGGTTGTGTGTCAGATCTGGACAGCCTTCAAGACCTCAATCTCAAGTGCTGCCACATACCCAACATTATTTCAGAAACTGTTGAGTTGAAGCCTTAATTTAGCAACATTAAGACAACCAATGGTGATGTGATCAACTAATGGAAATATTTGTATTGATATATAGTAAAGGTCCTGCAATCAAATATATGGCAGATGCTTTGAAATGATTTACAGTCCTGCTTGGAGGAGTTGTAGTTTAAATGTTGAAATTAAAGTGTTAATCTACTTCAGCATCTTTTGCTGGTGGTTCATTTTATTGGTTAGTAAGTTCAAGTATTGTAGAACTAATAATCCTATTGTTTTACCAATGTGGCACACATCTGTGCCCCTCTGTGTACACTGATGAAGGGAATCTTTGTATTCTTTTGCAGTTTATAATTCCATGATAACATGCATATGGGTCTGATTTATAGAGCCTTTGTTACAATCACTGCAATCTGTATACACATTTCAAGTGGTGTGAAAGTTACTGAATTGGATTATAATTGTGTTAACTCTCTCTTAATGAGGTACTTTCATATGCATACAAATAAACAACCATTCCGAAATCGAAATGAGGGAAATCACAGCAAACACTACGATAGTAGGGCCCAGTGTGTTTGGCTACTTGCCACAAAAGGTGTTCTGTATTGTCTTAAATCGTTCCAGAACCCCCTACAGTGTTTACAAGGAACACATGACTTTCCTTTGCTGTTTTTGCTGTTGTCCATATCACAGCACATTTTTTCAACATATTCCCAATATAAAGATAAAGAGATTTTTTTTAAACATCCCAGTGCATCAAGTTCTTGCTCCCTCCTGCAACAGTGCTGGTGCTCTGATTGAAATGAATGGTGTATTGTGGGAACAGAAAACCAGCACTGTTGCAGGCGGGAACACAATCTGAACACACGTAGGTGTTTAGAAGAATAATCTATTTATCTTTATATTAAAACAGTCTGGAATATGTTGAAACAAAATGCTGTTGAAATATAATGTGATACGCATAACACGGGATATAGCAAAGCTAACATAATGAGTTTCTTGTACACTTTGCAGGGTACTATGAAGCACTTAAGCTAAGCATTTGTCACGCAAATGGTCTGTGAAATACCCATATTTTAGGTCTGCTAACCTCCCTAGCTATTATTGCTTAATTAGTTGCTTTTAACTAAAACCCATAGAATAGTTTAATATATTTAGGGTTTACCAGGTAAATCTGTCAGGACTTGACATTTCTGTTAGGAAAGTATTTACACAGTCACTCGGGGACCACGCTTAGGTAAACACTTGCATAAAAGAAACGAGCCATGAATCACAGTTGATCTTTATTGCTGCTTTGCTGTCCGGTAAGATAGTCAGCTACAGAGTATTTTGCTGGATTGTTAGGGATTGACAAAAATGAGGCTTGCAAATCGTCAGTGCTTTGTATTTGTGAATTGAGTCACTGGACACCCCTTGGCACTCTAAACCCTGTTTCAAGTTTCAGGGTTATCTCTTTAAAATTCCAACACAATGAATATTGTAGATTGTATAGATAAAGGGAAGATTTGCAGTTTTTTAGATGGACAAAATAGACTCAAAATAAAATAAATACACTGGTCACTTCAAAAACTTATGCATAGTGTCTGTACTCAAATAAATTATTCAAATAAAATCTGATATTTATTGAAAGGGGTTTAAATAATGGACGTAGACCAATGTTGCTATCGATTAGCTATCAGTAATATAGCATTCCACTTGAATGCATTATGAATTGAAATTAATGAAAATGTATAACAAAATAAATAAATAGTTATTTAGATGCTACCAAATAATAATCTTATTGTGATGAAATTATATTGTAATTAATATTTCAAAGTTCCTTCTTTCAAAGTTTCTAACAATTATGCTATCTGATGTTTATATGTTTTCTTGTGAGGCTTATAACTTCTGAACAATTGCTTGGATAGATTTAAATGTGTAAATGGCTTCCAAAAGGAGGGCAAATGAAACAAGTAGAGTTACAACTGCTCAGTGCCTATCCTGCCTTGACTCAGCAGGACCAATGTTACTTGTCACTGTTAAAGTGGTTGTAGCTGACAAGATAGCTTCATATTACCTGTCAATCACTTCAAGTGCTATATGTGTCTTAAATGTGGAATTTCGAAAGAAACATATGTTATATAGAACATATATTTTCATTTAAAAAGCTGATATCCGGTACAACACTAGGGTAAAACCATCTCTGTTTGTGAGCCTTGTTTTCATGCAACATAAGAACATAAGAACATAAGAACATAAGAAAGTTTACAAACGAGAGGAGGCCATTCGGCCCATCTTGCTCGTTTGGTTGTTAGTAGCTTATTGATCCCAAAATCTCATCAAGCAGCTTCTTGAAGGATCCCAGGGTGTCAGCTTCAACAACATTACTGGGGAGTTGATTCCAGACCCTCACAATTCTCTGTGTAAAAAAGTGTCTCCTATTTTCTGTTCTGAATGCCCCTTTTTCTAAACTCCATTTGTGACCCCTGGTCCTTGTTTCTTTTTTCAGGCTGAAAAAGTCCCTTGCGTCGACACTGTCAATACCTTTTAGAATTTTGAATGCTTGAATTAGGTCGCCACGTAGTCTTCTTTGTTCAAGACTGAACAGATTCAATTCTTTTAGCCTGTCTGCATATGACATGCCTTTTAAGCCCGGAATAATTCTGGTCGCTCTTCTTTGCACTCTTTCTAGAGCAGCAATATCTTTTTTATAGCGAGGTGACCAGAACTGCACACAATATTCAAGATGAGGTCTTACAAGTGCATTGTACAGTTTTAACATTACTTCCCTTGATTTAAATTCAACACTTTTCACAATGTATCCGAGCATCTTGTTAGCCTTTTTTATAGCTTCCCCACATTGCCTAGATGAAGACATTTCTGAGTCAACAAAAACTCCTAGGTCTTTTTCATAGATTCCTTCTCCAATTTCAATATCTCCCATATGATATTTATAATGTACATTTTTATTTCCTGCGTGCAGTACCTTACACTTTTCTCTATTAAATGTCATTTGCCATGTATCTGCCCAGTTCTTAATCTTGTCTAGATCATTTTGAATGACCTTTGCTGCTGCAACAGTGTTTGCCACTCCTCCTACTTTTGTGTCGTCTGCAAATTTAACAAGTTTGCTTACTATACCAGAATCTAAATCATTAATGTAGATTAGGAATAGCAGAGGACCTAATACTGATCCCTGTGGTACACCGCTGGTTACCACACTCCATTCTGAGGTTTCTCCTCTAATCAGTACTTTCTGTTTTCTACATGTTAACCACTCCATAATCCATATACATGTGTTTCCTTGAATCCCAACTGCGTTCAGTTTGAGAATTAATCTTTTGTGCGGGACTTTGTCAAAAGCTTTCTGGAAATCTAAATAAACCATGTCATATGCTTTGCAATTATCCATTATCGATGTTGCATCCTCAAAAAAATCAAGCAAGTTAGTTAGGCACGATCTCCCTTTCCTAAAACCATGTTGACTGTCTCCCAGTACCCTGTTACCATATAGGTAATTTTCCATTTTGGCTCTTATTATAGTTTCCATAAGTTTGCATATAATAGAAGTCAGGCTTACTGGTCTGTAGTTACCTGGTTCAGTTTTGTTTCCCTTTTTGTGGATCGGTATTACGTTTGCAATTTTCCAGTCTGTCGGTACCACCCCTGTGTCAAGAGACTGCTGCATGATCTTGGTAACCTTGCACTTCCTTGGTGGTTAAATAACATATGATTTAAAAACATGTTTGTTAACAAGGAGAGTTTGGATCTGGCACTCCTGCAGGTTAGGGAAGCAAAATCGACAGGGATTGCTTCTTCTAAATGCGCTACAGTGGATCCTATTGACCAGGTGCTCAGAGAGCTCAAGCACATGTGCAGCAATCCCCTTTGTAACTCACTGATATACATTTTCATAAATAAACCACATCTTTTGTGTTCCGAAAAAAAAAAAAAAAAACTTGTGTTATGACAGTCAGTGGGTTTGTCCCAATAGAAGTACATTTTCCTCCTTATAATATCACTGTATTTCAGTTTAAGAAGTACTGTAGTTCTTGTGAAATGTTTACAAACATTGTCATTTACTTCAAACATTTTAAGCTTAATCGAGACCCTTACAATATAAATAGAAAAGATCTGAATGAAAATAGGGGCGTAACTGAGTCAGTGAGAATGACACCAAACCAATGAACAAGAAACAGAACCTTACAGCTCTGAAAGCCGACAGCACACGCAACAATCACAGTGAGGCAACACTAATGGACTAAAAAGTATATGTCTTTCTACGTAATTCAGGCCTAGTGAGCAAACCCATTGCCTTCAACAGCAACAGGTGAAGAGAGTTTATAAAAGACACCACTCCCACAGCCCATACCCCTGGGTAACAAACAACCAATTAAATGATATTTCCATCTGCCATACAACCAATAGTGAGACACTGACGTACCAATAGAGCTCAACATAGTCCCAATTTGAACTGAAAAAAAAAAAAATCTTATCAAATAAAAATGAAAAAATATATATAGCAACTCACTAGAAACATTGTATATATCTAATATGACATGGTCCAACTGAAAATATAGGATTTATTTTTACTCATTAGCATAACCTCTTTCAACTTACTCGTGGCTCTGCTTTGCTCTACCATTCGTGAAGGTGAAGAGGCCAAGGCTAACTCATAAAATACATTCAGCATTTTTAGCTGGGCCATGGTACTTTGAATCTCGATATAATACCTTAAATGTGTATCTTTAGGCAGTCTGGCTTTTTTGTGGCCCTCATTACTGTGCTAACTGCTAGCAGTGAGAGACTGTATTCCCAGATTCATTATTTCTGATGTTGTGCATTGTATCCCAGGCATAAAAAGATCCCACAAGAAAGAAATGCCTTAGAACAGATATTCACAAACTTTTTCAAGGGGAGTGGCAGGGATTCTTTTTTCTTTAGAAAATATGCTTCTGACTGAAATGTAAAACTAGATTTGTGCGGGGGATGCTGCAATTCTTGTTATGAAGCATCCAGGGCAAATATTTGATTGGTCACACGTTTCAAGCAAGGATTTTATTAACAGGTTCTTCGTCAGGCTTGTTACCATAAATGCAATACTAATCTAGAAGGGTTGATAACGTGACTCAAGAAACTTAATTTGATGTAAAACACACTTTGAGATCTCAACATAATATGTACTTGCACTTATGGCTTCATATGATACATACAGTAGTGATTTTAAAATATACAATGAATTTAAAACTGAAGTGCTCTAATAATACACAATCGAAACTTAGGCCTGGACCAAATCAAAACTTTGACAACCCGCTAATCGCACTAATCAAAACTGTATTTAATAGTGTTTCCTTTTTTTTGTAAGTATCTTATTTCTTCTGCTCAATAAAAGAAAATGCTATTAAAAAACTGTTTTGTTAAGTGTGATTAGCGGGTTGTGAAAGTTTTGATTTGATCCCAGCCTTAAAGCTTGTGGTCTTTGTTGCTACTGATCAGTAAACATTGCTGTTCTTCTTCTTAATTATACATTATAACAAAGTTGTTCATCTACAATGAAATCTCCTAACAAAATACTACGTTTTTAAAGAAATGGCGATGTGTTAAATATTTTGGCTCTTGTGTTAATGCATTATCAGTTGTGATAGAACTACTTGTTAGAATGTTTTGAAAAACAGCAGGAGTTTACTTGCAGTTAAAGACTAACTTTTAACCAATCAGGCTGTTTGTTTAAGTCCATTAGATTAGCAATTATTTGAATAATCTTGTGTGTTTACTAATAAAAGTATGGCACGTGTGTTGAGAGAATTCAAAGAAATGCATGTTCTACCAACTCTTCCATCTGGCTTATGTGTCTATAAGGTCTTTCTCCAAATATTCTGTATTTCATTCACATTGAAAACTGCTGCTCTCATTAAAACAAGCTTAAATAAACCTGGTACAATCTAGAGTAAGATCTTTTAAAACTCTAATTTTAAAACAATTTTAAATGTCCCTGTTGGTTTGAAAAAACTGCCCTTTAAATCCACATATATGATCTTTGATTCTTTTTTCTTGGAAATGTTTCAATTTACTGAACCCTGGTGGTTTGCAATCTTTCTTTTTTCCCTTTTGTAACCCCTGTTTGGACCTGCTCTAGGCACCTTCCTGACTCAGTGCTTTTCATTTGGTTCCAATAGGGGGTTGCTTACAATATGTTCTGGTGACTCTGGACTCATAAAACAGTGCTATTGAACTTTTACATGTGCTGTCATAGCGAAAGTCGATAACGCCCTCTCTTACTGTCATTTCTCACCCAATTAATATCCCTATATTGGTTTTCTGAAGAATTCTCTCTTTCATTTTTCAGCCCACATCATTTTCTTGTAATGATAGATGTTGGATGTTAGCTTATGTCTCTTTGAACTTAAAAACGGCTTGTGATTTGACAAACACCTTAACTTTGGTGGAGGAACAAAATACATACAATTGCTGAGCATTCCCCCAAAACATTTAAAACACCCGCCCACTGGCTATTAATAGATCAAAGACAATAATAATTTGCGAGCATACATTGGCGAGACTTTCTACATAGGTTTATCTGTATTTCTGGGTAAAACATCCCTCTTTCAAAAGGTATTGGTTTCTAATAGCAGATTGTATCTAATTATAACAACAAAATATATGTAAGTATGTTGGTTTGCTAAAGTGTGTTAGTAATAATACTATAAGTGCATGATTTGTTTCAATTTTAGTTACTCATGGACACAAACTGTGCTATTTTGGTTTCACTGCATAATATTCATTATTTCTCAGAGACTTTAGCATGACATTATACATAAACTAATAGAAGCAGCCTGTTTCATTGATATGCTGGCTTAATCGATATGTCGAAAACTTTCATTATGCTTTTTATACCCAAGAGGTTTAAAATAAAGAATCTTGCAGCTAAAGAGTTACAGATAACTTCACCACACAAACAATTTTATCCAGAAAGGAATGGGTCCTAATTTGCAACAATAAGGTAATTTATTTGTGAGACCTTAATGTTCAAGGCAGGAATTTTGGATCTGTCACACAATTATATTAATTCCAAATGTTCATTCACTAAAAGAAGAAAATAAAGACACCACTGTAGACATGTTCTCCTCAGCCAAAACATGCAATTAATTAATGGCAATGAATAGCGCATCCACAGCAACATGATGTTCTCTGGTCATTTTGTTCTGTTGTTGCTTCCATTGATTTGTAAATCATGGGAATTGTGGTGCAATTGAAAGGCTGTAATGTAATAAGTAAGCTGTCATCTCCAGGGCATTAAAACCTTAGTGAAAAAAAAGGCATTAATATGCATATAATCTTATGTTGACTTTACTCTTGGAAAATATGTAAAATGATAGCTTTTCAGGAAATTAAAAAGGCTGTGGTTCCCAGAACAGTAAATCCCAATAAATGCTAAAATTGAAACGCCTGTTTTTAAACCAGGAGCTACAGTTGGATTTGAAGGCAAACTTTAAAATACCTGGTAATTGTAATACTTGCTGTCTGCATATCTGACAATGTCCTTTACCTATCATTCTGAGAGTTTCTTGTGAATGTGATGTTTCCCCTCAAGATGTATCCCCCTTTCCTGGATTGAACATGTGGCCTAAAACTTAACCCTCTATTGCATGAATTAAAAAATATATATCATAATTATAATTATTATTTTAAACGTGTATTCCTTCCTTACCCCTAATGCTGTAGCTCGTAATGTATTCAAGGGAGTGCTAATTAAGCCTTTAAATCAATTTTCTTAGCTGTAGAGCAACACAAATAAATTCCTGGGCATCTAATCATTACCTGTGTAGATAGTCACATCATTTGTTTGCAGCTAGACTTTGGAGTGAATCTGAACTATAGCACAGCAAGTGGTTTAGCAACAGCATATTCCAAATTGTATAAAATACAAGCAAACAGTTCCTCAACAGAAAGAAATGCCAGTGCTACAGTGACTGGGTTTTAAAACATTGTTTAGCAATCACTTAAACATTGTTACTTCATAAACAGAGGAGAAATGGTAATGAATCTATGTGAATATTTTTTTTTTCTGTTCTATTTGTTACAAAGTTTTTGTGACTACCAGGGTGATTGTTTGTGGTCACAGCAGACCTCCTAAGTAGATCCTCAATAACTCCTTATGTAAACTTTCAATGGTGTTGGTAAAGTACCTTCTACACTGATTTTAATCCTACTAGTATAGGAGATGAAAGAGTGCTAAATGGTGCATGAAAATTTTTGACCACTCCTGCAGAATGAACAATGTGTCAATATCGAAGCACACTGTAGCCTCATTTCGTCAACATGGAATCTTGACAAAATAATTTACTTTATTGTAGAAACTGTCCGTATGAAATCTATTGCCTAGTTAACTATATCGCCATGACATGTAAACCCTATCTATTTCCCAACTTGTGTCTGCACACTTCACATATAATCAACATCCAACAAATGAAGCCTAAACCTGTCTCTCTAATCATACCCAGGGATACCCTCACTACACCCCTGTAGTGGCCCTGAGGTTCTGGGATCACACTGGTTAGTCCACCCTGATTGGTCTCTATTGTTTTGTCAACTCTTTACCCCATAGTGGTTGGAACACTGTGATTTGTTTAGGGCATATAGTACATCATCTTACTCCCATGTACTATTTGTATACCTTTATTTTCTTATTTGTTTGCCCAATAAAGAGTGTTTGTAGGTGCTCCCTTTTTTTTATTACTAAGCTTTTTATAGCCTGCAAGCAATACGGGTTTACCTCCAGCTAATACAAAGGACAAGTAAGTGACTAAAAAAAGTACAAAAGCCAGGAAATATTTGGTTCTAATCCCAGTAGTCCCTTACTTCTCACGTAACCCCTGGGAAGTAACTTGATCTAAAATGGGCAGAAGCACGATCCCCTGCTATTAATGTAATTCTTCCTCATTGTGTTCAATTGAAAAAAAACTTGTATTACAAAAAAACAATTTATTTTATTACTGTAGACTAAAGTGTCACTAAGGGGCTTAATGTAAGAATAGGCATAGTGCAAACAATTGCTGCTGCAAAATCTAAATTGACTAGCGGCCAGGCAATTATTTTGCAATGCAAATTACTCAAGGCAATGAGCACCGCCTGTGTATAGGGCTGTTTAGTGGCTGTACTTACAGTCCAGAGGGGAGGGGAGTTCAGAGTACAAAGAGCAGTAGACGCTGTATGAGATTTGTGGAACTAGAAATTCAAACCAACAAACAAATTATGTCACAGGAAGGGCAGCAAAGTCCTCTTGGCGCACGGAAAAGAAAAATGTTATCTGCAGAGGAGCCGAGAGTCCTACAGCTGAGCTCACTCAGCATGAAATTGTGTTCCTTGGAAACGCCTCAACCAATACCAGTTATGCTACCAAGGAGACCATATGGTACTCTATTGTGGAGAAAGTCAATGCTGATTGGTGTTACCAGGAGGACAGTAAACCAGGTGATGAAATGGTTAAATTCAGCTATATGGTATAGGATGACCTTCAAATTAAGTCGATAACGCCTTACCACTGCATCCTCTGGCATACCCAAACAAAGTGACCCTAGATTTGCATATGCAGGGTCTTCTCCGTCTTCTGCCTGTCCTCAGCAAGAGCCAAACGTCGCCACATCAGGAAGTGTACCACAGCAGGTCTGTGGTTTTATACAGATCTTAATTACTCACTTCTACAATGGTTTGCACCTTAAGAGAAAGTGCAAAGTTTTTGGAGGGTTAAGAATTGTTTAAGGCAAAATCTTTATACTTCTTATACTCATTATAATGTTTGCGCCCGCTTTGTATTCCAGATCCCTGCCTAATTCCATGCTCTTTTCTTCATTTGAATACAACAATGCCATTCAAATTGATCAATGATGGAAAAGTGCTAATTTGATATCAGATGCAGAATGCCAGGTGAAAACCATCCTTTACATATACCACAATTTTTGTTCCTGCTAAAGTTCCACTTTACGGCCGCTAAACACTGTTTGTGCATGCAAAATGCCACATTTTGGCCGCAATATGGGTGTTTTGCAGCCGCAGATCACTTTGCCCATATCCTTACACCAGCCCAGTGTTGAGCTCAGATTTCATGAAGAGTACAGCATAGCATCACCCTACAGAATTAACTAATTTTGCTTCACAAAGTCGAATGAAACCTGCTGAATAATGTTACATTAACATATTGAATATCATACCGCTTTGTAGTTTTCCATATACTTAATGCAGAACTGACAAAATTAAAAAATGTGACATTTTTAAATCTAACATGAAATACTGTACTACTACTATGGCTTCTAGTTGACTTTTGCAATATCATTTTGTAGTTTCTTTGATTACATGATTTTAAATAAAATATCAAAATTACATTCATAGTTTTTTTTTTTTGTTTGTTTTTTTTTAAATCATGTCTCAATTCTAAAATACTAGGTGATGCAAAACTTTTGACTATAGCTGTACAAACATTTCTTTGAATTCCTTCTGCCATGCTGGATGTTCCTGTAGCTTAATATTAACAACAGCCTCCATGTTAACTTGAAAGTTTGACAGTTGAACATGGAATCCTTTTTTATGTACACCGCTTTTCTTTTTTGTTCTGGTTTTAACTTAAACACCAATAATGTAAAAATGTTGGTGTGGCATTCCGGAGAAACAAAGATGAGGCTGGATTGTGCATTATCCTTCTGTCCTGGGCAGTCTCTACTGAGGACAGGCAGTGCAACACTTGTTGTTTGTTTGAGACACACAAGTTAAAGGGACCATACCCAGTTAGGCACACACCTCTTTGTTAACCTGGATAACCAGTGCTTATTGCATTGGCCCAGAAGGCTTTGTGAAGATCAGATGTACTTGTTTACAGCCACTTATGCAAAATAAGCAACCTGTGTAGCTAGGAAGTCCAAATCCCAAGCTAGAAAAGTTTGCTGATAACACAGGAGCCTTCAAGTCTGCCGTGTGGCGCTCTAATTTTCTTTAGCAAACAAAGTGTTAAATTTCCAAAAGTAACTTTCCCCTCTGTTATTGTATTTCTGTATTCTTAGAAAGTAAAAAAAAAAAAGTGCTTGTGTTTTCATTCTCTAAAACAACACTTGATCTTAGTGGGATCTTTTCCCCCAAAGAACTAAGAAGAGTCTCACCGAGTTATTTGCGTGCAGTCTGAAGAGAAGTGGATTTTGAGCTGACAGAGATTAAGCTCATGGCAGCCTTGAAATAAGTCTTTCTCTGCTTCCATTCCCATGAGGTTGTGCACATAAAGTTACTGTTAGTCCAGGGTCAGCCTCTGATGAAATGCATTTGTTGAGTCTCATCGGTGCCAAAGCTACTGCCAACAGTCTGATCTACCTGATAGCTGGGCTATGTCAGCAATGTCCATTCAGAGGAACAAGTATACTCTTTAACTAAACATTGTCACAAATGCACCAGTCAAAATGTTAAGAAAGCAAACAGACAAAGCTTTATCTATATATATATTTTCTTTTTAAATTTTCAGATAAGAGACACAGACCCCCACCACAAGCTGACACACTGACTAATCAACCACAATTTTGTTACAGCAATTGTATCCTACAGTAATGAATTTGGCTGCAATACACTCAGCATGCGTGCTTGTGAATGTGTGAGGATGATAACTGAATGTCATGGTCCAGTCCCTACTCTGCCTGCCATTCATTCTGAGCACTGCTGGGTGGCATGTAAAGAGTCATTGTTGTACTAATGAATTCCTTATTTATTATAGCATCACATTGTGCATTAGATTTGCTTTTTTTTTTTTTTTTAAGTCCATTGCATCAGTGGAGTGGGGCGTTGTTAATCAAATTCTCTATAAAAAGAAAAATGATTGTTTTTTGTTTGTTTTTCATTAAAAATGAAAAAAGTAATAATATAATATTAAAATATCCATCATTGTAAAGGATAAAATAATATATTTTACATTGATGTACAAATATATTTGTCTGTGAAACTATACCCTGTATAGAGAACCACCTTTGCAGCCCGTCAGCTTGGGAATCGCAGATCTGCATCACTTCTTTAGGACACCAATATTGCTATCTCTTCATTCGACTGTCACTACCAATAGTTATTCTAATGTGCTTTATAAAATATAAGCATATGTTTAATTTGTGTTAAGTAAAGGCTTACATCTAGATTAGTATCTCATGAGAATTCAGTCTAAAAGATCATATTAATAACACAGGAATGAATAAACTCTGTTCAACCTATTTGGGAGGAAAAACAGACTTGCTGTGGGTTTGTTGCACTTCAAAATGTTTACAGTAATCTCTTTGAAATTTGGAGTTTACACTTTTTTACAACATTGGATTGCAGTAAAAAAAAAAAAAATCCTGAAGATATCTTTAAACTCATATAAATATATTTCTGGTATTTACCAAACATGTACGGTAAATGACAGAGAGCCACATTAGATTCAAGCACTCTGTTCAGCACCTGTTTCAATCAAGTTCAATGACTACCATCTGTTCAAGGACTGTTTAATGTTTATTTTGAGTATTCATAACCTGGCTATACGTAGTCCATATTTATGCCTGATTGCTAACAATGGTTGACAACAGTTTCAGGAACCAGGCATGAAGTGTGATGTAGACTCCATTTTGACTTATCACGGTTATTGAACAGCCCAACCATGCTACTAAACACCACACAAGCCCTTCCCACACATCAAACTCAATTTGTGTGTACCCTTGATGCAGCTCTGAAGCTGATATCAGCCTACTGTTCAAGACAGTACTTCTTCTTAGCTCTCAATAACACTTTAAGATGGAACAGCACCCAATGGGATCATATAGACTTACTGTAGAAGCAGTGCTGCATTTAGCTAGTAGCCTGTTGGAAATCAATCGTGACCAGGCATTTGTTTCAATGCATGTAAACTTCTTTAGTAAAGATTATACTGAAATGTATTTCTGTATTTATTTAAAGTCACAAGTTTTACATATCTGATAACAGATATCAGATACAAAAAAAATTACTTATTGTGGTATGGGCTTGCTGTTTTATCTCTGTACACAAACTGGAATTAGACAAGCACCAAAGGGATGGGTATATGTGGCTGCTTCTGTCATATACTTAGGTATGGGACCAAGGTAATTGAAAGGTGTTCAGTTCAAATGGAAATTACTCCTCTGCATTCTGGATCTCTTATGTGATTTTTTTGTGGACCCACTTTTTGGATAGTGATCACACAACCATAATTGGATATCAATTTTAGTCAAGGGCGGCATTTACCTGTTTGGCATGTTCTTGTTTCCCTTGTAGTTGTAAATCTGGTTGTAAATCACAAGTGAAGCTAGACACGTGAGCCCTGGTCACCATTAAACATAGGTTAAAAGAAGCGTGCGTAGTGTACCTCAGTTTTACTCCAGTTTTTGTTTGCTGCATGAAAAGCTAAGCCTCAGGCATTATAGTTTAAGCAACAGTATTGATTTCAGGAAAGTTATGCTAAAATAAATTGATATGGCAATATAATTAGTAGTATCCGGAGAAAACAACACGAATAAACGGCAACCATGTTATTGATTTGACATTGATCAATGATTTCCATTACATGAGAGTAGATGTTAAAACTTCATGGTGATTTGAGCTCACGCCAAGATAAGCATCAACTAAGATGTAGCTTTACAGTAAACTAACGTGATCCATCTGCATCTCCATCCATTTGCGTTTCTTTCCATCTGATAATGTAGATCTGCTTCCGCCTGGTGTTGATGTTGACTTTGCTTCCCCAACACATCAGCAGACACAAATGCTGAGATGCTGGCTCTGGGGATCAACCACAGTGTAGTCTCATCAGTGCATCAGCATTAAAACCATCTGGATTGAGCTAAGTAGGGTACATCTCTGGGGTATCCAAGTGGGCACCTTCCATCTTCTGTGTTTCGTCGACTAGCCCATGACACCTCAAGAGGGCTCAACGAGGGCTGGCGTCCCAGCATCAACCCCCTCTGTCCCCCACTCAACTCAGCCCAGCTTACTTACTCATACATCCACGTTGCTTTCTTTCTATTGTGCTCTCCAGCCAGAATCTTTCCATCTTAACCACTGAACCCGACATCTCTGAGAAACCGGGTTGTAGAGTGTGCCACAAATCCTCGACAACCCACCTCCACTGGGTAAACCCGGAGTCTCCATCCTCGCTGTTCCGCTTCAGCAGATAGTTGAGCATACCGCAGTTTCTTCCTCTCATACGCCTCATCCACAGCATCCTCCCATGGCACTGTTAACTCTACCAGGTGAACAAGGCATGCTGATCCAGACCACAAGACAATGTATGGTCGAAGGTAAGTGGTGGCAATCTTAGGTGGAAAAATAAGCTGTTGACCAACATCTGCCAGCATTTTCCAGTCTCTAGCAGCTTCCAGTTGTCCTGGTCGAGGCTTGGTTTTAACACCTTTTCTTGGTGGTTGCTCTCCTGGATGGAGGAATATTGTCTTTTGTGTGTAATGCTTTGATGGAACTGGTGGCAACTTATTGATCAGGGCTTCCAATGCTAAGGCCATTGCAACACCTGGTCATGGTGCTAAGTAAACCATCCTTGGCTAAGTCCCACCTTACATCATGTCAAAATGTGCCTTAATGTTGCAGTTGATGAACACAAAGGACATGAGGGATCCTCACCCGCCCAGAGGTTTAGGTTCTGTGGTGACGGCAGAATATCACATGTTGATCTGATGAGGAAACTGATCCTGCTCTGTTCCATTGTCCATACGTCTTGCCAACTGATCTTGTGTTGTTCCACACTTTCCCATCTCATCCATTCTCCCTGCTTGGCCTGGGATATGGCCTTTATACACCTCATTCTCTCCTCCTGCTTTTCCACCTTGTTGACTACCAGCTTCCTGCATTGAGCTGGGGTTGCCTTGTGCCAGTCTTCCCAGCGACAGCGAGTGGAAGCGACAGCAAGTGAGAGACAACAAACAAGCTGAAACTCGGAGCAGCTGATTCAAATTCAGCGCCGTTCTGAGATACGGGCGAGGGGAGGAGCCAACAGCACAGCAGAACAACGCAGTTAAACGAGGCAGTCTTCCCAGCGACAGCGAGTGGGAGAAGTACAGGCGTGGAAAAGTACAGAGCAGTTTAGAAGCAGTAAGGAGAAATTGCATCTTGAATTGCTTTAATCAGAAAACAGAGGACATTGGGGAAACACAGCAGCAGCTCAAAGTCAAACAGCCGCGTGTGTTTTTCTGATAACAAACAAGCTGAAACTCGGAGCAGCTGATTCAAATTCAGCGC
This sequence comes from Polyodon spathula, assembly GCF_017654505.1. Taxonomy (NCBI): domain Eukaryota; kingdom Metazoa; phylum Chordata; class Actinopteri; order Acipenseriformes; family Polyodontidae; genus Polyodon; species Polyodon spathula. The sequence goes on along the minus strand of NC_054537.1, from coordinate 16,526,823 downwards.
CGTTCTGAGACACTGGCGAGGGGAGGAGCCAACAGCACAGCAGAACAACGCAGTTAAACGAGGCAGTCTTCCCAGCGACAGCGAGTGGGAGAAGTACTGGCGTGGAAAAGTACAGAGCAGTTTAGAAGCAGTTTGAAAGCAGGTTGACAGCTGCAGAAGAAACTAAACTTCAAAAAAAAAACCCTCAACATGGTCTTCAAGCCAGTAATCTGTGACACCTGCTTGATGTGGGAAATCCGAGAAAACCCAGCGGAGCTAAACCAAGTGTGCGTAAAGTGCCGCGCGATCCAGGATTTGCATAAACTAGTAAGTATGCTAGAAATGGAGCTGGAAGAAGTGAGACAGCAACAGGATTGGACTGAAGGACTGAAAGCCACCAGGGAGATAGAAGGTCAGAACAGCTGGGTTCAGGTAGGCAGAAGCAGGGAAAAAAAGAAACTTCCTCAAACACAACCACCAGAAATCAAAACAACCAACAAATTTGAGTCACTTCAGAATTTTGATGAGCAGAACCAACAACAAGAGAATGAAAGGAACAACATCCAGGATCCCATTGACAGTGGTGACCAGACAGCAAAAAGAAGGGAGGTCATGATTGTTGGGGACTCCATATTGAGAAACACAGCAAGTTCAATTCGCAGTTTGGACCCCCTTACTACAACAGTGTGCTGCCTTCCGGGAGCCTTGGTCAAGCACATCACTGAGAACGTGGACAGGCTCCTAGAACGAACAGGAGACGACCCGGTAGTAGTCGTCCACATCGGTACAAACAACATTGGAAGAGACAGACCAAAGGAAGGACAGAGCTAGGAAGGAAATTAAAAGAGAAAACCAAAACTGTGGTATTTTCTGGTATACTACCGGCACCTTGCAAAGGACCATATGGACAGCTGGAAATAATTAATCAAAACGCATGGCTGAAGATGTGATGCACACGGGAAGGCTTCACCTATCTTGATCATTGGACCACATTCTACAACGAGGACTATCTGTATAGACGGGATGGACTGCATTTAAATAACAAGGGAACCAGTCTACTTGGAGAAAAGATCCTCGAGCAGGTTCAGAAGCATTTAAACTAGAAAGGAAGGGGGGAGAAATCAACAAAAAAAACAGAAGGGAGACCGCATCAAAACAAGAACAACAACTCAGGTAAGACAACCATTAAATGTATTTATCTAAATGCTAGAAGTATCAGAAACAAAATTACAGAAAGGTGGTTGTCTGAGAGTGATGGGGATGAATATAATATTTGTGGGTATACACTGTATAGGAAAGACAGGCCGGACAGAAGAGGAGGAGGGGTAGCGCTATACATAAGAAACAGTCTTGAAGCCCAGGTGTTAAACCTGGACAAAGAAAATAAAACCGAATCAATATGGGTCCGAATAACGGACAAAAATTCAAAGGGCATAATAATAGGAGCATGCTATAGACCGCCAGATTCAGATGGTGAGCACAATAATCTGTTATACAATGACATTAGAAATGCGTGTAGCAAAGGAGAAGCCATACTAATGGGGGATTTCAACTTCCCCCAGATAAAATGGGAAAACCCGGTGGGTAGCTCGAAGGATGAAATAGAAATGGTGGAAATGACAAATGACTGCTTCCTAACACAATTTGTCAAGGCACCGACTAGAGGGGAGGCATGCCTTGATTTAGTCTTTTCAAATAACGAAGACAGAATAACTAAAACAGAGGTCAGAGAACCACTGGCAAACTCAGACCACAACATGGTCTCATTTGAAGTGTTTTTTAAAACCCCAAAAGTAATGACTAAAGCTAAGGTTTACAATTTTAGAAAAGCAAGCTATGAAGGTATGAAACAAAGACTAACAGAAGTAGATTGGAGTAAAATAGAGAAAACACCCACAGAAGAAGGATGGTTGTTCTTCAAAAATGTAGTACTAGTGGCGCAAAACAATTATATCCCTAAAGTAGACAAATCTAAATGTAAAACTAAATTGCCAAAATGGTTTAATAGATCAATTAAAAAAAATATTCAGTGAAAAAAGGCACTTTACAGAGCATTAAAAAAGGACCAAAAAGAAAGTACGCAGAAAGAGTACACAGAACTGCAAACGCAAGTCAAAAAGGAAGTTAGAAAGGCCAAGAGAGAAATAGAAATGAACATTGCTAAGGGAGCTAAAACCAATTCCAAAATGTTTTTCCAATATTACAACAGCAAGAGAACATTCAAAGAGGAGATTAAATGTTTAAGAGATACAAATGGCAAAATCGTAGATGAAGAAAAAAAAATAGCAAATATATTAAATGATTACTTTTCACAAGTTTTTACAAAGGAAGATACTGACAACATGCTCCACATGTCATCCAGTTCCTATCCAGTTTTAAATAACTTTAGCATAACTGAGGCAGAAGTGTTAAAGGGACTAGGAGCTCTTAAAATAAACAAATCCCCTGGGCCGGATGAGATCCTCCCAGTAGTACTCAAAGAAATGAAAGAAGTAATTTACAAACCGCTAACCAAGATCATGCAGCAGTCTCTTGACACAGGGGTGGTACCGACAGACTGGAAAATTGCAAACGTAATACCGATCCACAAAAAGGGAAACAAAACTGAACCAGGTAACTACAGACCAGTAAGCCTGACTTCTATTATATGCAAACTTATGGAAACTATAATAAGATCCAAAATGGAAAATTACCTATATGGTAACAGGGTCCTGGGAGACAGTCAACATGGTTTTAGGAAAGGGAGATCGTGTCTAACTAACTTGCTTGATTTTTTTGAGGATGCAACATCGATAATGGATAATTGCAAAGCATATGACATGGTTTATTTAGATTTCCAGAAAGCTTTTGACAAAGTCCCGTACAAAAGATTAATTCTCAAACTGAACGCAGTTGGGATTCAGGGAAACACATGTATATGGATTAGGGAGTGGTTAACATGTAGAAAACAGAAAGTACTGATTAGAGGAGAAACCTCAGAATGGAGTGTGGTAACCAGTGGTGTACCACAGGGATCAGTATTAGGTCCTCTGCTATTCCTAATCTACATTAATGATTTAGATTCTGGTATAGTAAGCAAACTAGTTAAATTTGCATACGACACAAAAGTAGGAGGAGTGGCAAACACTGTTGCAGCAGCAAAGGTCATTCAAAATGATCTAGACAAGATTAAGAACTTGGCAGACACATGGCAAATGACATTTAATAGAGAAAAGTGTAAGGTACTGCACGCAGGAAATAAAAATGTACATTATAAATATCATATGGGAGATCCTGAAATTGGAGAAGGAATCTATGAAAAAGACCTAGGAGTTTTTGTTGACTCAGAAATGTCTTCATCTAGACAATGTGGGGAAGCTATAAAAAAGGCCAACAAGATGCTTGGATACATTATGAAAAGTGTTGAATTTAAATCAAGGGAAGTAATGTTAAAACTGTACAATGCACTAGTAAGACCTCATCTTGAATATTGTGTGCAGTTCTGGTCACCTCGCTATAAAAAGGATATTGCTGCTCTAGAAAGAGTGCAAAGAAGAGCGACCAGAATTATTCCGGGCTTAAAAGGCATGTCATATGCAGACAGGCTAAAAGAATTGTATCTGTTCAGTCTTGAACAAAGAAGACTACGTGGCGACCTAATTCAAGCATTCAAAATTCTAAAAGGTATTGACAGTGTCGACCCAAGGGACTTTTTCAGCCTGAAAAAAGAAACAAGGACCAGGGGTCACAAATGGAGTTTAGAAAAAGGGGCATTCAGAACAGAAAATAGGAGGCACTTTTTTACACAGAGAATTGTGAGGGTCTGGAATCAACTCCCCAGTAATGTTGTTGAAGCTGACACCCTGGGATCCTTCAAGAAGCTGCTTGATGAGATTCTGGGATCAATAAGCTACTAACAACCAAACGAGCAAGATGGGCCGAATGGCCTCCTCTCGTTTGTAAACTTTCTTATGTTCTTATGTTCTTATGTATGAGGAGCTGAACTGAGAGGAAGACCCCCTCTTCCATGCTGAACTTTCTCCATAATATCAACAATTCAAAGGACAGCCTTTGCATCTTCCATGGCTTTCTGTGCAGCCCACTTTCTTCTAGTTTTCAACATAGGTGCTGCCTCCCTTATGCATTTGTCGCGTGAATCTACTAATGTAATTTCCAGTCGGACCTTGGTGCACTTAAACTTCTTGGTTAGAGCAGACTGGTAGCTGCAATATTTCTTTACCATAATGTTCCACTCTGCTGAGGCAGTGTGGAACTCCCAACCATTTCCTGACGTATGAACTGATTAAAGCTTACAGCTTCTCAACTGTTGTCAAGGAAACTTCGTACACAGTCAGTGGCCTCAGCAACATTGGCAGTAGGCCAAACTGAAAGCACCAGAGTTAGTACAATGCCATTTACACAATGCAATATCATTGGAATAATAAACAAATGTATATTTCAATGTAAAAAGTCAATGCGATGGCCCTACTTTGACTTTTTCTGATTTATTAACTCGAGAGTTGGTTCAGTGATCCGCTGTACAGCAAAATCTAAGTTAAAATCTCTGATTGATTCACTTGGAGTGGCACATCTTCAGGTCTTGTTTAGGTATGTTGCAAGAATGAGCCTGGGGAATGTGAGAAGTGTACTGACAAACTATTCACCAGCAATATTCATTCTGGCTGTGGATCACACACCTACAGTATGATTTATATTAAATGTACAACAACTCACAATTTCCATGTGTTTGTTTATGGTGTATATTGAAGTGTGTACTAATGATTAAAACTAGGAATTTAATGCAAAAGAGAACAGTTCTTTTATAGATTTTTTTGACAGGAAACATTCCTTACTGGTACTATTTGGAATTCTGTCTTACCCATCAATCAAATTATAGATTTCTCTGTCAGGCTGCTTTGGAGTTGTTCTTGAACATTTCAAAATAAAAAGACAAATGACATTCCTGACTCACCTCCGACCCTCTACCCTGTTGAAATGATACTACAATGGAAAGTTTTGCTGTGAAATGCATTCCTGACTGTGGCAGGGTAGAAGCCCTGCTGCTGTAAACAGTGTGTGGGGGGAATGGAAGGTTGGCAGGGATGGGTTAAATCTGTCCCTGTCAACAATCACAGGTGTGGTCATTCTCCAATTAGGTAATTGAGTGCTAATTGGAGAATGACCACATGCATATAAGGGAAGAAAAGCTTTTGTTTGGTGGAGGGTGTTAGAACCTGTGTTTTTGGTAGAAACTGAGTAGTAAAGGCGAATGCCCAGCCTACCAGTGTTTATTTGTGTTTAACCTTTTATTTTGGCCCTCATGCCCTGTTTGTTTCTTTATTGTATTTAATAAACATACACCGACAGCGCTTCGACTGCTCCTTGTTTCTGAGTCTCTCACTGATCCAGAAACAAGTGTTACTGCACAGACAAACTATTCTACCAGAAGTTTACAGATGCTTTCATTTTTCATAGGGGTCAGCTACCTCGTTAATTTATTGTGTACCTGTGAAACCAACAAGTTAATTTCTTCAAATATACCCTAGTAGTTTCACCAAGGCTGAAACAACTTCCATAGTAAATATGTTGAACAAGGACAATTTCATTGCAACGGGTCCATTATTATTGCTGGATGCTCCTGGTTAGCTGAACATTATAAATTGCTTGACTATCTAAATGTCACTTAATTAAGCTAAAGAACACTGCATAATGCTTGTTTAGAATGGAACCTGAAGATCCACTTCCAAATGTCTTGAACAGTAAACATCAATCAATTTATCCATCACTACCCTGTACACAAAATTCTACAAGTGAATGGAGCAACCTGAATGGGACATTCTGATAGTTATAGCGAGTGGGGAAAACTGCGTGACACTTAACATCAATAGATATATAACATACAGACACATATTGTTTTAAATAATATTAGGAACTCCTTTATTTAATTGTATCTGCTGTTAGAGGCAATGTACCATTTTGAAGGTTAAATGCAGGATGTACACAGATAAAAGTAATGTAATGTTGTGGGCACTGTTATACTAATTTAATGTTAGTTTAAACTAGACCATATCTATCAAAGAGCGTAGACAATAGTAGGTTCTGGCATGGATATGAACAACTTTTATTAAAAATTGTTTTAGGGTTAGGGTTAGTATCAAAATACTTCCATGAAGGAGATCTTCTAGAACTACTTCATGCTTAACTTGCACAATTTATGCTGGTGCACGGTTTTCCTTCAGGGGTGATTTTATCGAGTGCTCTGAGAGTAATAATTAAGAGGTGAATATGTAATCAGTGTCTACATGTGTCTGTCCTGTAATTGCAGTTAAACTAAACCTGTAGTCTTAGATCACTGTAATAATATAACCACTGCAATTTTAGGGATTTATTTGTTATTTATTTGTTGTTTTTGTACACATGTATAAACTGAATTTTGGGTTACATTTTACATTTTTTTTCTTTTCTTGAGTATGAAAACTAGTATAAGCAATTGATTCTCCTAATAATTCACATTCATTCCACATACAATACAATCTTATTATATGTAAGCTTGTAGAAAACATTATGTTGCCTCACTATATAGTAAATACAACTTCCCAGCTGTATTCTATTATTGCATTGGATACAATGTTTTAGGTCATTGTTAGTTACCAACTGTGTGTATGATGTAACCATCACCTACTGTACATGATCCCACATGTATTGATGCCTCATGTTCTGTCTAAATAACTCAAATATACAAACATAAATGATATATATATATATCCTTGAAGCATTTACACAAAACAATATAAACATAAGTGACTGACATTTTGTGCATTTTTACCTGTTATTTATTTGTTAAATCCTGCATTCACTTTCATATTCTGTTTTAAATATATAAATAAAAATACTGTTTGTGTATTGCACTCTGATTGGCTAAGCTAGAGGGATATAACCCTTAGTATCTGCCCCAAAAATGCTTCTAACCACATCACAAAAACAAATAAAACAATATCTCTCAACCATATTTATTTTGATAGTAAATTTCCACCTTTTTAACAGCATGTTAATTGAAGAATGGGTAAGTCAAAACGTCCCTGAAAATAATATGAGCACCTCAGAGATGTCTACCAATGCTGTAGAAAGTTGTAGACAGAGGCACACTGAAGGATAAACTGAAAAACCTACTAGATGGATAAACTTATTTTTATATTTAAACAAAAGAACATCAAAATTGATTTTATTAACCAGATCTAACCTAACTTAAAGATATCTGAAACAAAACAAATTTATGAAAGTTTTTAAAACCATTAATCATCTCATTATTTAATCGGAAGTCCATCTTGGGTTTACTGTGCACCCTGAGCTAACTCTGAATTTCAATAGCTAAATAAAACAACATAACAATTCAAATAAAAAGTGAATGCATACTGCATTGTTTTTCTGATGTGGTTTTAATATATGTGCCTCTAAAAACACCATCTCTCACTGTAAACCGTCTGTCGAAAGTGGAAGGTGCTGATTGAGCAACTGCCTCAGTGTACTAGACCAATTCATCCACAATGTTTTAGAATTCTTTTTACATCCTAGCCTTGTATTTAATGTATTATACATTGTTTTTTTTTGTTTTTTTTTACTGTATCTTGTAAAGTGCTTTGTGATGGTGGTCCACTATGAATGGTGCTATATAAAATAAAGATCGATTGTTTGATTGATTGATAATAACACCTGTGGGCTTTGATCGATTAAAAATAATAGAGTGATTACTTTTCTACCTGAGTGAGGTATTAAAAAACCATGAGTGAAAATAAATCTTTCAAAATCAAGTAGGGGACTTACTGGAAGGTTGTGGACAGGCTGGCTGTAGGGGTGACTTCAGACCAGAAAGAAACACACAGTACTGGCAGGTGAAACTCAGACGCCGCGGCGCTCACTGCGTTTAATAAACAAACAAAAGAGGTAAACAAAAACAGCACACAGCACTTGAGGCCAAAATAAATAGACAAACAAAACAGACAGTGGATGTACACTAAACTAGTATTGTGCGAGTCCTTTTGCACGAGTAGCATTTGTTATTTTCTCTTACTTTTTATTTTCTCGTTCTCTCTCCACGCTCGTTTTCACTCATTGAACACACCACCCTGAGTGAGTAAAACGTGCATCTATATCTACTTTTGTGCCGGGATTCAATTACCAATTAAATATTCACTTGAATCCCAGTGTCACGGGTAGTGTGACCTGAGAAAACCTAGCTAGTGTACCTATGTAGCTGACGACTACAACACATTGTTTTTGGTAAGGCAAGGACCTTAGTAACCAAATAGTTATTTCATTCCCCCGTATAGGTTCTTTGTTCCTTGGATTTCCCCCACACACACACTGGGGCAGCGTCTGGTAAAACAAAGTTTATTTGTTCTCAACAGGGTAAAAAATTGTTAAAACCAAACCACACATTAATACTAAAAAAAGTTAAACTTTAAAAAGTGAGTGCCAAAAAAAGAACAATAAAAGAACATCGCACACTAGGCAATCCCCTCCTGTTGGTCACGATCTCAGAAAAAAATGAATTCATGCACACGGGCAATTTCTGTTCAACAAAAAAAAGGGTGAAAAATAAATAGTCCAGGGGGGGTAGACCCCACACTCCTGGGACTTCCCCAAACTCACTCGGTCCACCGTTGTTTCCTCCAGTCAATGCGGGAACCGCCACCCACTGCTGGATCTCTCCACTGCTGATTGACTGCCGCCTCCAAAGGACCTGAGTCAGGAGAGCTGGGCAAAGTAAAGGTCATCGGGAATGACACACAGATAAGTAAACTACATCCTCCACCCAGAGGTTCTGGTCACTTCCCTTCGACCGGTCTCTAACATGCAGTTCTTTCCTCTCTCTCTCCCACCACACTCCCTGGACCTCACCCGGACTCCGTCGGTTGATCGCTGCTGCCTCCCGCGAACCTGAGAGAAGAGAGCAGGGCAAAGGAAAGGGGCATTCAGGAACTGACACACAGGTAAGTAAACTACACCCTCCACCCAGAGGTTCTGGTCTTTTCCTTTTGGTCAATCTTTCACCCAGCGTTTCTCTCCTCTCTCTCTCCTTCTCCCACCATGCTCCCTGGACCTTGTCCTGATTCCATCTACCACCGCCAGACCTGAACGCAAGGTAGGTAAACCACTGGAGCCCTCTAGTACACAGACAGGGATGCAGGGGGCCCGCCAATGCTGTGAGTAATACAGACAAAACAGTTAGCATGAACTTGACAATGAATTGTCATCTCCCCTCTTCCAGAGATTAAGGAAAATGATCCACCCCCTATCAAGGATACGTGGGGGGCCAAAACATCTTGGACCAAACATTGGGACCCAAAACAGTTACACCCGTCCCTTGCTCCGCCAAGGAAAACAAGACAAAACAAAAAGGAAAAAAACAAGTGTGCAAAAATAAATCATTATTTGTTATACATCCAAAAAAAACGGGTTTGTGAAGTTCTTAAATAGTGAAGCTATACAGAAACACAACAAAAACAAGTCAAAAAGAAAACAAGCAACTGCACTCTATTGTCCCGACACAACAAAAAGAAATAAGGAAAAAAGCTTCAAACCCGTTCCTGAATATTGTCCCAGTGCTGGTCCATTCGCAAGACGAAGTTCTTGTTGCAAATGGTCATTTTCCCAAACTAAATCCAACCAGTAAATCTTCCACAATATTGTATTCCCCTAAGGCTGTCTGATCTGCCTGCACACACTCTTCCTGGTTCTTCCTGTCTTCCGTGTTTCTCCTCCGCTCTCAAATCCAGCCACTTATATAGTCCTTCCTGTACCACCATTGGCTTTGGTGCTAACCAGGCGGGACTTCCTGTTGCTGGGACAAAATTGCTCTACCCAACAGTCAGCCACAACACACATAAAGCCAACTGGGTTGGACCCATTTATATCCCGTGCACCTATACCTATACACCAACATTAACACACCAAATGCAACACATAACACAAAATCCACACATGGGTAGGGCACACTGCCACATCCCCCCCCCCCTTGTGCACAGCAAACCTGGCCTCAACGGTCACCTCCCCTCGTGAAATCCCAAAAGTCTCACTTAAAGTCCAGTGCCAAGAACAGGGACTTCAAGGGGTTCATGGGCGTGTGATTAATCAATTAATCATGAAATATATAGTACTTCAGGCAGGACAACAAAAAAGTCAAGTTACACAACACATTTTTACATTTGAACAAAACATATGTGACTGACATTTAGTGCAGTCATTATTTGTTAAATATTGCATTCATTTCATTTCCTCAGGGGATCATCAAAGAAACTGCAAAATGCTATTGCAAAAGTCTACCAGAAGCCATAATAGTAGTATAGTATTTCATGTTAGATTTCGAAATGTCAATTTCTGGCCAAAGCTGTACGTGGAACAGCCCTAAATCTAATGTTTGTTACATCAATTTCTGCGGCTATTGGCAGGCTGGTTTCAGTGGTAAAATGAACGTCTTTACTAAATGTATCATATGCCAGTCTGTGGAAGGGCTTCACACTAATCAGCACTGTAATTACATAATTACAGATAAGGATCAGGAGTGTTCAAGTGAAAAGCAAGCTCCCTACTGCAGTGCTGCTGCCTGCTTCAGGCCCTCACTCTTTTGGTCTCTCTGTTTGACAATTCTCTCACTGGCACACGTTCAAAAATATGTTCAGTCAGCAACACAGCATTGATACAGCCGCTAACATAGTGTCAAAATCAGAGTGCAACCTACTGCATTCTTCATACTTGAACCCTGAAACGCCTATCTTAAATTCTTAACCGATGTGCTTTTGTAAGCCAGAGTGTGGACAATTAAGTAAATAATAATACATTTCATCAGTGTATAAATCATGCTTTTACATTGCCTGTAGGAGGTTTAAGGCTGCTGTAGGTAATCTGCCAAGCAGGTGGCTCATCCAAAACCAGAAATAGGTGAGGTGTGTGCTCATACACTTACCTGGATTACATGTATAGATGAGATTGTTTCTTTTGTTATTGCTAACTTCTTAGGAAAAGGAGACACAATATACATCATGTGCACAGGTATTAAACATGCTCTGCCATCATTCAAATATACATACAAAATAAAACGTAGGATCCTTAAGATTAACTTTTCAGAATTTAAAATCTTTAATACAAATTACAGCAGCGTCGTCAATAATTCAAATATCGGTATCCGATTTGTCTCAATGGCAAGGATAAAATGTTTATTTGGTAATTGCATCCCATATCTTTTAAATCTGCTAGCAGCAGGAACTGTGAAATCTATAAAGCACCTGTGTTGCTCACAAACTTAGTTGTCTAGTCTAGGCAGTCTAATGATAGACACACACATGCATGGCCTACCTATTGATTGTTTATTAACATGGAACTAAACTTAATTGCGTATTAATTAAATTCTTATGTACAACAGTCAAAATAGTGTTACCAATATTCATAATGAATTATTTGTAATTATCTAGCCTGGGGTGAGTCTAAACTGACTTGTGTTTGCTGTATGACTAAATTACAGATGAGCAGTTTTTATTCAAACACTTCACAGGCTTTGTCAATAAGTGAAGGCAGAGCAATATCCCATTCATTACCACTGGGTCATTCTTTTCCTTATGGTGTTGACCCAGGGATGGGGTTGGATTGAGGCCACGTCATCTCAGCTGTCTAATATAGCACCCCTCACATTTTATTTTGGTTGTTGCATTTGTTTTAATGGAGCGTCCACTTTAGTAGTATATCCAATTTAATTTGTCTTTGTTTTGTGGTTCCCCTGCACATTATCCTGATGTGTGGTAAGTTCTTGCAACAAGGGATATGTTTTCACAGGATGAATTTACATCCTATTGTATAAGGGTGTAAACTGTAGCTACTCAGAACTAGTTTTGCAAGTATCAACTGGTCATGAAGGCTCAAGAGATCGGAATGCTGATAAGAGAACTGGCTCAAGACAATGATAATAACAACGACGTCTGTAATAGCATAATAATAGTTGGATTCTCCAGAGAATAAAACATACAGCTGTCTGAAAATCAACAGACATAAACTATTTAAATAACCTTTTAGTATTTTTTTTTTTTTCTTACAATAACATGAATGTTAATAAGCAGGACAATTGCAGCATTAAGGAATTTTCAAATGGCTCCAAAGCACAGCTATGGTATGAACAATAAAAATACCTACAGAAGCCCATTCAGATAAGCAAGCTGGCAGTATTCACTGATGCCAATAAGTAGGGTTCATCTCTGTTCAAGTTCCAATTTAACCCCTTTTAATATTTAGATTTTCAGTTTCTGTACGTAATGTAGATAAGGAAGGTTTATTGATGTGAATGAAGTAAAAAAAAAAAAAAAAAAAAAAAATCAGATCTTGTGAGATTCACAGTATGTGTGTGTGTGTGTGTGTGTGTGTGTGTGTGTGTGTGTGTGTGTGTGTGTGTGTGTGTGTGTGTGTGTGTGTGTGTGTGTGTGTGTTTACACCAAGCAGTCAGGTTATATTGCAGATTGATTTTTACTCATGGACAATTCCCCCCTGCCCAGTTAATCACCAATAACAAAGCAGATTCATAGAAGAAAATATACATGTTTTGTTTGTTCCTGTCAGAGTTTGTTTATTGTTGTTTAGTTTTTAAAATGAAAAGCTCCTCTAGATGTATGTTTATTTGAGGTTCAGTAGAGGACCAGGCAATGTTTCAATAGGGAATTCTCATACAGGTAACTGCTCTGGTAAAGAAACACAGCATTCTTGAGATAAACACACTCTTGACTACTGCTCTTGTGGAATACCTGAATAAGGTATGCTGACATATGTACAGTATTTTGCTGTCATTGACAGGATTGCCATGCCGATATTTTGTTAATAAATTTTTGTCTTTCACTTTGGTAAGAGAGTTTTCATTCTGTTTCTGCAACTTTAGTAATGCTATGAAACTACAAAGAGACACATTTTAATGTTAAAATAACTGTCCTTACCTGTTTCTAAAATGTTCCTTGTTTTTTTTTCAATCATTTTTATACATTCTGTTCCCTACATTATATATTTCAAGTCGCTTTTGTTTGATAGAAAGAGATATACAACTTCCCAAGGACTTGAGGGTAAGGAAATCACTTCATATGCAAGTAATTTCTTGACAAAAACAAAGTGAATGTTAGTAGCTGAAAAAGAAAAAGAATGTCACGTTATCTGTGAGTTGAGATGCTGCCTGGTCTGTGTCCTTGGATGATAGCTGGTGATTTTCTGTGAATGATGGCAAAAGCAACTGTGGACTGCATAAAAATTGAATCGTCAAGAACGTATTTGTCATTTATAATACTTGATTTGGCACCTGGGCCACTGGTGATTCAGTATACCCTTTGAAAATGTTTTCAATTCCCCCTTTCTATGATTTTCACAGTCTGTTTATGAAGTTCTACAATCTTCATAAATCCTTGATTGATTTTTTTAAACAATAGGACAATAATTCCAAATCCATATTTTCCTTTTTTGGTGTCGGATGATTGATTTGAAACAAAGAGTAAACATAGATTGAAGGATAACATTCAAGGTCCTTCACTGACAGTTAGGACCTGCAATTGACCAATCAGGTTGAAGGAACTCCATTATAGCTGGTGAAGAAAGGAATGCAATTTCTTTAATGTACATGGTGCTTACAAAATAATTCCAGTAAATCTTAACTAATATGTATTTCCATCATGGTGTAGGTCTCAGGTTTTTCTGTATGAAATGCAGCCATTATGGTAAAGGTGAGTTTGATTGTTTTTAATAGTAATTTATTTGATTTAGATGATTTTACTTGTTATGGAGGTTGATGGATCTGTAGTTTCCTGGTTTCTTCTCACCCTTTAAATAGTACATTTCCAATAAACCAGTCAGTCAGGATATCCTGCCTTAATTGATGCATGAACATTTTTTACCACTGGCTTGGCGATGACCTCCCTTGTTTCTTGGGTAAATACCATAGGGACAAGGGTAGTTTTGAGAGCCCCCAGTCCTCTTAGTACTTTGGTTTGATTCATACTAAATGCATCTAGGATCGTTTGAGGACTTACTGTGTCAGTAAACAAAGCCTTGTACCTACAGTTAAATATGGAGGGTGTTTTAGCAATACATGGACTAAAGACATTCATGTGATTAAAGATTGAATGAATGCAGCCATGTATCAACACATTCTACAAAGTACAATGATACCATCTGCTCATAGGCTGACTGGCAACTTCTAGTACGACAATGACCCAAACATATGTCTAAGTCAACTCTTGAATAAAACAAAGATAAAAGTTCTGGAAGGCCTGCACACTCTCCAGATCTCTATCCAATAGAAATGCTTTGGACTGATCTGAAAAAAGCTGTAGCCAAGCATTGTGTGTCCAATCTGTCTGAGCTGAAGAAAATATGCAAGACAGAATGGGACCAGGTTTTTCGTACTTTTTAAGCATTATCTTAAACATCTGAAAGACAAGTAATAAAAGCAAAAGGAGGACATAGGAAATACTAAATTAGGGGTTCCAATACTTTTGTCATCAACAGATACTTTTAATTAAATAAGTTTGTTTGTTTGTTTATTGATAAAGTTAATTAGTTAAATTACTTGATATTTGTAAAATTTCATTTTTGTTAGATCAAAAAGTAGTTAAAGCTGACTAAATACTTGTCCATAATAGTTTACCTTCAATTGTGGTATAATAAGGATAGGCTGCTAATACTTTGGTCTGCAACTGTAGCTGTTCTGCGTAAGCAGGGGATTGTTAACCTCATCTTTTTGACAAGATATGGAAAAACTACAAAGTAATAAAGACAAATACTTTTAAGGAATTCTTAGAATTCACATGACTGGGAAAGAAGGAAAGCAGTCAATAAATAACAAGAAAAAACACTGACACCTGTTTTTTGGGGGTTTGTTTTGTCTGTTTATTTGGTGATGCACTAGTTGTGAATGAAACAGGTCAATATGGTAAACCTGGCTAAACATTAGTTAAAGGTAAAGATGAAACTCATGTTCCACGTTCTGGCAGCCTACAAGCCTAATTTGGGTTTCCAGAGTCACAATTTAAACAGGGTTGATCTTGGTTTTCTCCTGTTAGACACAAATGTAACAATGGCTGACGGAAACATTGTAGTAGAATTATTTTCTTTTAGCAAGGCCCACGGATATAAAGCACGCTCCCAGAACAAACTAAATAAGGATTTTGATTCCTTTTCAGTGTTGCAGATTTTCTTCTCACTCAGGGGAGCCCTTTATAGCTGACACCAGAGTTGATTGAAAGGGCATGGGAAACTACTTCTGAGGAGTGAAGTATCCTCTTAGGGAAAATTAATCAATCAATATTTTAAGATTCAACTCCAATATAAAATGACCTTAAATTGCCTTGTCTGTTTTTCTACGTACTAGTAAGAATTTCGTGTTGTTTTTGTTCCCATCCATTCAGTCTGCCTTTGGATGTATCGGTCTATCCTTCCTGCAGCATTAAGCTTTAGCAATCCATGAGTAAATGATAAATTAGGTCAGAGGTCTGATATTGGAAAACAATGCTCCAGTTAAAAGTGAGCCCCATTATTTCTTTTTTAAAATAAATGGGAGGAAAAAATGTTAAACAGTTAAAAAAACGTTTAATTCACCTACACAGCTTATAGTTTTTCTACAAATGAAGTTAAAGTATTAAACACAAGCATGTCAGTGACCTGCCGGAGCTTTAAGTGCTACACTAGCTCCAAAAGACAATCACCATGACCTACATTCACTGTATACAAAAACATATATGTTTCACACTCAGACAGATGCCCTCATATTGAATGAGCATTTCTCTAGATACATGTAAAACTAACACAACTGCCAGACACCCTCATCATTTATTTATGTTAGGTGCTAAATGTTATTTAACCCCCTGTGGCAGGCTGGCGAGTGGATAGAGGCCCAGAGACAGACTGCAGTTCAAAAAAATAACTATTTTATTATAAATAAACAAAAATAAAGTGCACAAGGGCAAAATAACAGATACTCAAACACAAATAAAGCAAAAACAAAACTCACAAAAATAAAGTTTCCAGGCTGGGCAATGCCTTCACTGGATTTAGAAAATTCAAAAACCACAAAACAAACACCAACCTGCTTCCTCAGCTCCCTCCTCACAAATGAGAAGCTGAGGCCTCCTTTTATATCAGGTGGCTGGGCGCTGATTGATCGTTAATCAACCTAATCAACTAATCAACCCCAGCCACCTGAACATAATAAACCCAGGCAGGCAGGGGAAGTTAACCCCATCCCTGCCAATTTAAAAGGGCAGAGCTTTGCTCTGCCACACCCCCCTTACACAATTCTTTGTCAATCTTACTTCACAGGACACAAGATTAAATTGGCTTACTGAACTATTTAGATTGTCGCTATTTTAGTGGTGAAGTGACAGCCCTGCTTCTTTTCCCAAAGTCCAGAAGTCTCTTTTTTCCTCCTTCTTTTGTAACTTCATATCCCTTTCTGGAGTTGATGGTTCCTATAATGTGGCCTTGGTTGACCTCTGTCAGTTGTCAGAAGTCTCACTTTATAAGGAGGGTGGCTCCCCTCTGGCTGCAATGCAAGATCTTGGGCCACAGCTGTCTTAACATTTCATTAAATACAAAGGTGAATGCTTACTCATGCTTTTGCCCCACTTATTAAACTGTTACTGTTGGGAATGCCTATATCTGCTGGGGAACATAGTGGAGGTAGACGCACATACATTCTGTATTTCATATAGCTAGAGAGCCACTAGCAAAAGTTGTGAATGCATCATAATCTTGGTATATGAAGCCTGTCTGTCACACTCTCATTTTTGACACCCATCAGAGTCTTTAGCATAGCCAACAACACCCTAAAACAAGTCAGCCCGGGAGCTCCCAATAAAAAACTTCCCAAAAGATGGGACCAACCCTCCATTCAATAAATGCTATAGTGGATCCTTATACACCTGGTGGAATTTGAAATGCACTCCCCCAAATGAACCTCCAAAGAATAGAAATATGTCCCTCTACCTCACAGAATATTGCCCCAAAACGAATACACACACACATTTTAATGGCTGCTGATTTGCACCTTGAAATGACAAGGGTCAGAGCAGAAAAGCAGTGTTAAAGCTTCCTTCTTGGGAGGAATTCTCTGGGAACCCAGGATTCTGTTTCTCCTAGTACTGCACTCATAAGACTTCAGAAATGTTATTTTGTACATAAAAGGTTCATAGCAGAAGAAAACCTTTGCTCCAAACATTTGATGACATGTAAAGGAATGCTGTGTTTGCTGTTCTTATATGAAAGCTGTGTCCATAAAAGATGGCTTGAAGGACAGAGAAGCAGGGAAATTGTCCTTCTTTCAGAGGTGAATCCAGAGTGGATTGGGTGAACAGACAAATAAGAATAAGGATACAAATTCAAACCTGTTTGACCAAATACATCACACACCTCTTTCACCAAAGAATCACATTCACAGCATTTTAATTGGATGCAATATATTTTCTGATTATCATTGACTTCTGCCAAGGTAAGGATGCTACTGAAAGTGGAAATGATCATCTTGAGTCCTGTTATCCACCCCTGGAAAGCTGTAGGTTGAATGAGCAATGTTTGGAAACAGAAAGCCAAGTAAGGCTGCAGAGTAGACACATACTTGAAAGTGGAGACAATGCATTTATTTATTATAATATTGACTGTGGACTGATTATGACAATAGTGATTATTCAGTGGATGTCAATCTTTCTGTTATTTCTCATGTTGAACTTTTTTAACTCTGCTCTCATGTTCTTTTGCTGTTATATTATATAATGTAACATGTCAGTGGTGTACCCCATGTAGTGTTTACAGGCATGCGTATGGGCAGCGAGGCTGCAGCTACTTCTTAATGGGGAACTAGGCTTTCAGTCTCGGATGATGTAGGGATATGTCAACCAGCCAGGGAGTGCATTCTAGCAAAAATGATCAGAACTTTCACCTGTTTTCCTATCTTTCTGTTTCACTAAATAACTTTCTGTTATGTTATTTAACAACTTCTCCCCAAACGTTGCTTCCTGCAGGAGGCAGGACTAGAAAAACTGTTTCAGGTAAGGTACAGTTGTTAGTAATGAAAACTGAATGACAATACAAAACTGCTCAAATCTCTTTAACACAGTACTGCCAGAAGGGGCATCTGCCTCTGTCCTTTTCTGATCCACATGTGCTTGCCAAAGCTCCATAGTTAACTGCAAGATGAAGTCCCTCCTGTTGCAGTATTTCCCGGTACATTCCTTGTACAAAACATATGCATTGATGGCTGCCAGGTCCAAAATGTTATAATATACAGCCACAGGCCATGAGGAGATCCGCCTTTGATTGAATACTGTCATGCCACCTTGTCCAGCACATCCACACCGAACTTTGTGGCATTGTAGTATTCCACTGTCTCAGGCTTCTTTTTGCCATTGGTTCCAATTGCCACCATTTTGTGCATATAGCTGAGAATAATTACTGTTCTGTTCTTCTTGCACTTGTAAACACTGATGGTAGCACTGTCACTGTGCCTGAACAGTGTAGTCAAGTGTGAGGGTGCTCGCAAGCCTGGAGCTTAAGAGGGTAGTTTGTGTCTCATCTTATTTACAGTTCCTACAGGGTGAGGTTTTTTTTCTTCAATTCTCTGGCCACATGCAGTGATATAAAAAAAATTGTACTGGTAATTCTGTAGCACTGTCCTTACTGTCACTTTGGCTCATTTCTAGAACCCATGAATGGTTGCTGTCATTCTCTGTGTCATTGATGACCCCTGCATCAGCATCATCTTCATCCACAGCATGTCGCATTTCTAGAACATGCTCTGTGGTCATTCTCCGTCTCCTGAGCTATTTTTATTTTCGGTGTATCACTCTCAGTATGCCCACTCAATCTCAGTATAGTTATAAGAATGAACCTGCAGTGCTATACACTGGGGGTACCTATGACTCAGGACAGGCAGGTTAAAATGACCAGTTTTGGCTCTTCTAGGAAAAACGTGCTTATAATTATCAATTTCTTGCGAATATGCAGCTCAAACGCCATCATTATATCTAATACATATATTTAGGAAAAGTCATGAAAGGGCATGCACATTACATTCCGGAATGCAGTAATTTAAATTTTAAAACCCAAAACGGTCAAATTGACCTTTTTGGCTCTTCTAGTGTTAAGGAAATCTTAATTTATTTAGCCCAATGATCTTGTACTAAAAGTTGTCAACATCTTAAAAAATGTACAATTTAATTTTTCCTTTGCTTTTATAGGAAGGTCAACAGTTCTCAACTTTCGAAACAACGTATATCAAAAATTGTTCCATAAACCCATTATGCAAGATGAGATTCAGAACTCCAGGTGTCATTGAACAGTGGCCTTGAATTGTGATAAAGGGTTTTTATTAGCAAATCAACAAAAGCAACAATGATACAGTAAAATATATAGACTTAACATTTCTGGAGCATTGCTTACTTTTACTTTGGGAGCATTGTGTGGCGTCTTGACATCACTCAACTAACACCGAGCGATAGGCCCAGCGGCAGTTTGACCTCCAGGCAAGGTAAACTCAAAAGCATGGCAGAGACTTCATTGAGGTTTATATTTCCAGAATTGATTATTATTGCTAGACTGTTAAAGAGTAGTTTGTTGAGGAGTTACCAGGTTGATGGTTTAAAGACCCTGGGAGTACAGCTTGAATTAATGCTTCACTGAATTTTTTTGTTTCTGAAAACTTCAGGTTCCATTGTGTTAAACGTTTTAGTAGAGTGCTCAGTGTTGACGTGTTGCTTGTGAAAGGTGATGTATTGGCAGGCCCATAGATGGAAGCCCTAAGTTTCTACCCAGCCCAGATTGAGCTGTGTCTGTTTATACAAAGCTGGGGAGTTTCCAGTTGCTCCACAAATATGCCTCAACCGTGTCATCTCACCTTTGGGAGTGAAAAGGATTAATATTCAGTGCTCTGTTAATGTTCCAAGCTTAGGAGGGCTGCACAGGGCTGTTTTGGCAATCATACATAACTGCCTTTGACTGCGTCGGCATTCTTTCTTTTAGTACAGCCTTGAAGTTGTGGAATGCTCTTTTCCATGTTATTGTTTCTCACAAGGTTTAATGCTGTGCTTCAATGCCACAGATGGCACAGCCTTGTGGATAAAGGTGGTTGTCTAATTGTAATGAATTTGGAAAGATTATCATGTCAACTTGCATTTTAAATCTCCTCCCTCTCCTCCCTTCAAACTGTTCTGAGAGATTTGTAATATAAGTTTTTATTAAACGCTGTTGTTATTGATCTCAAATTTAAAACCAGCATCACCCCCTCCCCACTCAGCTAAGCTCAGCTTACTTACCATCATTTTCATCTACATTTTTTTTCCTACTGTGCTTGAGATCCACAACCAGAATCTTTTCGTCTCAACCAGAGCCAATTGCTACTCCTCTCTGCTGCCAAGATAAATTCTTCACTATGCGTCGCAACTCTTGACCATTGAATCTGATGTTGTGGAGTGTGCCACAAATCCTAGACAACCCACCTCTACTGGTTAAACCTGGACTTTCCATCCTCGCTGTTCCCCTTCAACAGCTAGCTGAGCATACTGAAGTTTCTTCCTTTCATATGCCTCATCCACAGCATCCTCCCATGACACTGTTAACTCTGCCAGGTGAACAAGGCGTGCTGCTCTAGACCACAAGACAATATCAGATCGAAGGTTAGTGGTGGCAATCTCAGGTGGGAAAATAAGCTGTTGTCCAACATCTGGCAGCATTTTTCAGTCTCTAGCTGTTTCCAGTTGTCCTAGACAAGTTTTGGTGTTCCCTCTAGTTTAGGGGACAGCCACGGATTCAACTCATCTTCCTCACCAAAACCCTACCTGGATCAGGAGACTGTGAGTGTTTAGTTGTCTTGGTAGTTGAAGAAAAAGAAACACAACACATATTAAACAGAATATAAACCGACCTCCTCAGTGTTGAATTGACATTTCTCTCATTATTATTTCCCTCTCCACGCTACACTGATATGTGGCCTCACCTAGTCAAACACTGATCTGATCTATGAACTCAACTGCATTCAGTTTAACGTTGTAGGACTTCTTTGCCATCTTGATCAAGATGCATCTGCAGAAATAAACTTCAATATATGTCTCCCTCAAATACTGTAAAAAAAACACAATAAAAAAATGTGCTTTTCGAAAACCACAGTACTTCTAATTACCACCACGCCTGAATAAGCGTCATAGCTGTTTTTAGCAATTTAAAATTAAAAAATAAATGCTGGGGAGTTAATTCAAAGCAATACGGTATATATATTTTTAGTGGACAAGGAAGATGTCCATGCTAAGCCAATCATAGATGATCAAGTATTTGAGTTTGCCACAGGCACTGAATGCCTGCCTGCCACAGGGCTCCCCTGGGTCCTAAACCCTGCTAGGTACAGACAGGGATTGCAGTAACCACAGACCATACATGTCTTTTGCAGAAATTTAAGGTTTGCTGACATGAAGGGGTTTAACAGTAGAGTTTTCAATAAAATATGGGGGAAAATCTGTCCTGGGAGTTGTCCGTGAGAAGTGCTCAAAAAACATCCCGGAAAATAATGGGAGAGTTGACAGGTCTGTGAAATAGTTCAGTATTTAGTGCTGAAAGATATACAAATTTAATATACTGTATTTTAAGGAAATGTTGTGCTCAGTGACAGCGCTTCAGACTGATTGATGCCTCTGGTGTGAAAGCAATTTGATGGCATCAAAATGCCTCGGATGCTGACACTTTGACACAATGCACTTGGTGTAAAAAGACCTTAAAGACAAGCGAATGTGTCATATGATAGTCCTGCTGGAATCCTTGCAAAAAAGATTTGAAAACCAACCAAAAATCATCATAATTTTTTGTAAATCTTAAGTAATAACTATGGTTTTAACAATGGCAATTACTCATGGTTGCTATGGACACTCAAGGCCTAGTAAAAATTAAATAAAACATGCATTTTTGATACGAGCCGTTCACACTTCCTGCAATGGAACGGACAACACTTAAATATGCAATTCCTTATTCATTCTGTGGCCTTTTTACAGAATTTCATAGAAAAAATGGGGATGCTGTCAAGATGTATACACATTTATTTGGTAGCCTAATGGATGGGGACATTGTGTGTGGAAACAAAACTATCAGCATGGATTGTAGGCAGAGCATTGATTCATTGGCAATATCGAGCTGGCCACAGCTTGGCAACAGACCTTTTTTTTTGCTAGGGGGATGTCCTAGTGACCTCAAAATCATATTTTACACAGTAATGAGAGGCATTGGTCTACTCAGATCCACTATTCCATTATTGTGCAATAAATAAACTGCAAAAAAAGCAAAAATGCTGACTTCTTGCATGGACTCCTTGCAACTCAATCCACACACTGGATAAATCAGCCTTGAAAACCAACCAAAAATCAGCACACAAATTGTGTAAATCTTAATGACTTTGGTTTTAACTATGGTAATTACTCATGGTTGCTATGGACACTCAAGGCATACTCAGTAACGTTTAGTGCACTGCAGTGGTTATTCAATCCGACAGTAATACACATTTATTTCCCTTATTTTCATAACACACACTGCAACAATACCATCTACAAATTTTTTATGAAAATCAAGAATGCATTAACAAAATCCACATGAGACCAAGATATCTGTTATATGCAAAAGCCTGTGATGATACATATTTTCTTACATTTACTGTACATAGAGGGCGAGTTCATTTTCAAGCTGATATAAAAACAATCCCATATTTAGGACATTGAAAAGAGAATTGGTTAAGGGACCACATCCAAGTAGATGTAATGGGAGTTTAGGTTGTAAAATGCTGTAGTCGACATTTTATTAATGCCAGAAATGGCAGAACCTATTATCAAATGGCCTATGGGTGTACTGGTGTTACATTTATGTTACATGGCTAGATGTGCCTGTTTTTCATTATAAAGCATTCCACGTTCCAGATGTACCATTCTGGAGGGGCTGCCCATATGTGCATGACATATTAGGAGCCATGAAGCAGAGAGACGCTTTTCTTATGCATTCTTTTAAATAGCCATACGATAATTATAATAGGAAGGTGTTTACGCTCGTCTTCCGGCACAGTGGAATGTAATAAAATGGTGCACACTGTAAATAGAGTACACTCGTTTGTTAATGTGTGTATGTGTTCTCCACTAGTATTGAACCTGCTGCAGATTATCACTTAGTGTGAATCAGCGTCAATTTATAAATTGACAGCCTCTGCTCAAGTGTAACAAAACAGCATGTTCACAAATAGAGCACCAGACACCAGTTCTGAAATACTGAAAAACTGAAACTACTATCTACTAACGCAATCCAGAAAATCTGAATCCATGTGAAAAAACTGGAGGATGGAATAACTGGACTAGGCAGCTCAAAGGCATATTAAAACTGAAGCAGTCCAGTTGCAGGAAGGACAAGTAATGATACAAAATAAAAATAGGCAGACACAGAAAGATACAGATTTATAAGAATTAATAATGTGTCCGTACCTGTCAGTCTTTATGCTTATTCATCTGTCTTTTGCATTATATGTTTTCTGTCATTTGACCCTGTCCCAGCTGGTTCCCAAATGCCCTTTTTCTGTCTAAAAATATAAATGATTTATTATAGGGTTTTAGGATGGCAAGTATCTTTGTATAAGGGGATATATGCATGTTGCATAGTGAACTGTTGTACATGCTACAAGTGGCCATACTCAAATTCAAACAGCTACTCATAATACCAATGTGTTATTGTATATTTATTCATTGTAAAACTCAATTAAAATAAGCTTAACACAAATTGACAAACAATTTAAAAGTCTGGACAAACACTTGCAAATTATAAAATTAAAAAGTACCTCACCCTCCAAATAAAGTTTTGTGAAAATTCAAAGTTATGAATATTTTCCTGTGTGTTTGCACATGATCAATAATACCATGTATGTCTTTGCACATGATCGATAATAACATGTATGTCAGCCACAAGACACAATGACACTTTGACATTCCACTAATCAGTTGCCTTACATGCTGTTGTTTAAGATGGGCCCATTCTTGGAAAACAGCGTCCTGGAACATATTGGGTTGCAGTGAACATGTTAATAGATCCATCCTCTGACTGCTTCCTGTTCAAGATAAGCAGTGATGTTCCCAGCTTGATGTTCGATGCACATTGACATCAACCAAAATTAAGTTTGGCATGAGTGCACCAGAATAAGATCTCATTATTTGATGAAGGATGTCACCTCAGTACCTAACAGCAAGCTGTGAGGATGCCGTTCTGAATGGCATGAAGGTCTTTCCTTCCCTGTATGCTGATCCCAGCTCACACCATGAATGATCCTCCTCCATATCTATTGTGTTTTACACATACAACGGAAAGAAACGTTCACCACTTTGTCTCCAGACCGATCTCAAATGTTCCAGGATTTATTGGGGTGTCACTGGACTTCTGGAACTTATCCGTTTGCAAACAGTCGTATAAAAATTCTAACTCCTGTTACATCTTGAAGGTCATTTCTCAGTTGGATGACATTTCAGAAGGTCTTAGACATGGCTCCATTTGAATATGATACTCTTCTCTTGCCAGTGATAATGGTTTGGTATGATGCCACAAGCAAACTTTGGGACAAATTCAGTAACTGAGTGTGACGTTGATTTTTTGTCCTCATTTCTTAACTGACGTCTGCTTTTTTCTCAGAGCCATTATATTTAATAGTATTGTAACAACCCTGGGTCTGTAATCACATTCTGGAAAGTTCTGTGACCCAGGGTCAAAGGTTCAACCGCAGCAGGTGTTCAGGGACGTCAGAGATGGGAGAATTGCCAGCAATCAGGAGCTCGGCTTGTAGCGGTTGTCAGAAATCAGAGGTAAATTGTTTCAACAATTTTGCAAGGTATCGAGAGTGGGAAACCAGGGGCCAAGAGCAGGAAGCCGTGCATACTTGGGATTGGTGGCTGGTGCACCAGGGGCATGACCTTGACGGGGGGGATGAGTAACAGAGTGAAAGCTGTAGCAAGCAGTTGTGGAGACTAAAAGAGAGCTGCAGAACTGAGAGAGAGAATTGGAGAGTAAGGAGACCAAGAGAAAAACAGGACTAAGAAACGAAGAAAGAAACAAGACAGAGACTACACTTAATTGGGCATAGCACACAGCCAAAAACAGTGTGTTGGACAGAGTACTTTCTTATATTTTATTATTTTGTCAGTCTGAGTAGCACTATGCTGGTCAGCTGTAGCTGTACCACTGGCTGGTAAAACAGCACTCTTCATGTGAAGTGTAGAGTCCCAGCTTAATAAACCGCTGCATTCGAGAACCTGAAATACCTGTGTGAGCCTGCCTCCATTTCCTGCAAACTCTACAGTGTTATACTTAAAAAATGTGGTCAGGACTTAGAATTTTCACAAAACTTTGTTGGGGAGGGGGTGGGTATTGCACTAATAATCATAGTTTTATAATGACTTTATGAACCTTTTTGTAATGCATCATTTTCTGCAGGTAAAACTATATATTTACTAGCGGTGTGCAGATACTCATATTTTCCGAGGAAAAGAGATATTTTCATTGTCAGTGTATGGAATTGGTACGGCAGTGCGGCAGTGCGATTGGGGGTTGTGTGGGTGAGTCACTGATACACACGGACCCAGAGATGTTCTTTGAGACATCCCTCAGACGCACAGTTTTATTTTTCTATCAACAATGGTATTTGGTTTGGCCACAGTTCTTTCAGCACATGCAAGTGCCTGAATAATAAACAAAATAATGAAAATCAAGTGATGAAATAAAAAAGGAAAACAAAACACTGTAAACCAAACTACAAAGAAAAACTGCAGATATATGCAGGATCTCACTACCTCCGCTATTCTGCAAGGTGCGAGTTTTAAAAAGCACTCCCCTATACCTCATTGTTATGGGGTTGCCCAGGTCCCCCTGAACTAATTTAAAAAATATTCCGGACTGTACTTTGATCAGCACAGGTACGTAACAAAAGTGAACAAAAGCAGCTGCTTCCTTCAGTCACCTTCGTTTGCAAAACAATTACATCCCTAAAGTAAAGCATGTGAAATGGTTTATTTAAATTTCCAGAAAGCTTTTGACAAAGTCCTGCATAAAAGATAAATTCTCAAACTGAATGCAGTTGGGATTCAAGGAAACACATGTACATGGATTAGGGAGTGGTTAACACATAGAAAACAGAAAGTACTGATTAGAGGAGAAACCTCAGAATTTAGTGAAGTAACCAGTGGAGTACCACAGGGATAAGTATTAGGTCCTCTGCTATTCCTAATCTACATTAATGATTTAGATTCTGGTATAGTAAGCAAACTTGTTAAATCTGCAGATGACACAAAAGTAGGAGGAGTGGCAAACACTGTTGCAGCAGCAAAGGTCATTCAAAATGATCTCGACAAGATTCAGAACTGGGCAAACAGATGGCAAAAAACATTTAATAGAGAAAAGTGTAAGGTACTGCATGCTGGAAATAAAAATGTGCATTATAAATATTATATGGGAGATTCTGAAATTGAAGAAGGAATCTATGAAAAAGATCTAGGAGTTTTTATTGACTCAGAAACGTCTTCATCTAGACAATGTGGGGAAGCTATAAAAAAGGCCAATAAGATGCTCGGATATTGTGAAAAGTGTTGAATTTAAATCAAGGGAAGTAATGTTAAAACTGTACAATGCATTAGTAAGACCTCATCTTGAATATTGTGTTCAGTTCTGGTCACCTCGCTACAAAAAGGATATTGCTACTCTAGAAAGAGTGCAAAGAAGAGCGACCAGACAAGCATTCAGAACAGAAAATAGGAGGCACTTTTTTACACAGAGAATCATGAGGGTCTGGAACCAACTCCCCAGTAATGTTGTTGAAGCTGACACCCTGGGATCATTCAAGAAGCTGCTTGATGAGATTCTGGGATCAATAAGCTACTAACAACCAAACGAGCAAGATGGGCTGAATGGCCTCCTCTCGTTTGTAAACTTTCTTATGTTCTGTCACGTCTGCTGCGTTTCGCAGATTTTCACGTACTCTTTTTATTCGGTCTTATTTATTTTCTGTTTACTCTGCACACACTCTTAACTCAGGGGAGACGTTAGGAGGACAGAGATGTTATAAACTCCTAGTGGTTTCGAGCACTGGACGAGCTGTAAGTATGTCCGTATAACCTTTATTTAATCGGAAAGAAAGACACTCAAGACTCATTCATTTTAAGTTTTACGAATCAGAGCAATGCTCTTTCGGTTTATTAAAATGCTTTTAATATTGGAAAGGTAGGTTGATCAGCCCACCAAATTCCAATACATGCGGTCACAAGCACCCACTTCTATATTTCAGTTTCATTCAATATAACACTCTCTTAAAACCAAAACATAGTTTCAAAACCTTATAGCAATACAACCAATACATGTAAGATATAACAATGTTAGTAATATGCTTACCTCCTATTATAAGGAAAAGTAGCTTGAACAAAGGAATCAGTCTGGTGGAGATCTACAAGTGATGGACCACTTCACCCTGTCAAGAAAAGGTCTTGATTGTGGTACCCCTTTGCGAAAAGTGTGAGTTTTTATAGGATTCGTCTCCATAGGAATACATGGAGAATCTTTATCAAGTCTAACGCTTATCTCTTTGGCACACAACAGCCTAAAAATTTAGAGCCTTGTGCCAACAATTAACTAAAATATAACACCTGGTCCACACATCCGATCATGATCTCACCAGCTCATTTCTCAACCCCTCCTTCATCTAAAAAGTTAGGTGAAACAAAGAAAATAATATTATTTTGAATATAAGAATGTTGTTTGAAGTATATACAACACTAATGTTATTTTGAATATATAAGTGTTGTTTGAAGTATATACAACACTAATGTTATTGTTATATTGATTATATGTATTAATGTCTAAGTATATATTCCCTCATGCCATTCTATTCTTCAAATTAGTTTTCCTTCTCTCTTTACAGGCATGTGCTTAGCAGATATTATAGGGAACTTCCATCTTATGTTTTTCTAATATAGAGTTTCTCCATGGATAATCTATTTGTTTTTTATTTAAGTGTAAGATTGTAATGTCTCTGTCCTATGAGTTTCCTAACAGCACGAACTCAGCTGAACTGCGGACGACCTCCTATTTTTTTTCAGCAGCACACAAACCAGCTAAAACCGGTTCACTAGCTGTGCACTTAGCTTTCCAATTTCCAGCGATAATCAAGGTTTTTTCCAATTTTTCTATGGTGGGAAGACACTCTAACCTTGACGCTGTTTGATAAGAGAACTCCGCTCTTCATGTCAACTATCCCTTCACTTTCTGGCACGACTTTAAGACAGGCTCACAGCAAGTTATAAAGTTTTTACTTTCTTAAAACCCATCTTCTATTCTTTTAAAATTACTTTTTATTATTTGTTTAAGCTTTTTATTTTATATTTCAAACAGCTTCTCTTTCTGCTGCATCATCATCTTTTAACTCAGAGTCAAACTAGACAGCTTACTCCCTATAGAACACGATTATTAACTATTTTAAATGCGAACCTATCTTGACGAGAAACAATTTCATGTATATTATTATAACAGGCAGTGTTAAGCATATGGTCTGACACGCACAAATAGTTTATAGTAAAAAGCAAGCATATTAAACCTTATTTCAACATTTAACAACATTTTATTAGGCTAAAAAGGGTGCTGCAGAAACTTAGCATTCAATTCTGGGAATCAAGCCCATCTTGATAAGAAATCGCCTAAAAACTATCCACTGCCCAAAAGCTGGCTATGTATCAAATTATACCAGTTTCTTACTGCAGTATTTAATACCAGTTTCTTACGGCATCATTTTATACCCAAAGAACGCATGATTTTCACAATTATTGATTAGAGCAGCATTAAACATTACATTTGATTACACACTTACATAATTTTCCAAACTAAAGATTATATAAACAATACAAAGGATTATAACACATATTATTGCATTAATACATTTCATTTTAAATCATCCAATGCATGTCTGGGGTTTCATCTCGCTCCCAGCAAGACTCCACTTCGGTCTCAGGTTCCGCTCGGGATGGCTCAGCGAACATGACAATAGGCTCTCGAATCCATCGTCTCACATCACAGGTGTGAGTCGCCATGGCCTTGACTTCGTACCTACAAGACACTTGTACACGCTTAGTAGGGACACCTTCCTCACATTCTAATTTTCCCAGATGCGCCCATTTTACTAAGTGACCCTTTCACAACTCATGCATTCAATCCTCTTAATATCTTTTGGGGTTTATATTTAAATGAGAGAAAGAAACACCTACAGAATCATTGCATTCAACAAGATTCTACAGTGTTTAGCCAAATGACTGCATGCCGGACAAAGTCTGAGCCCAGTCACTGATGACTTGCTTAGGCACATATTACATGCACAATTAACAAGAGGATTATGTTTTAATTTATGTGTCAGGGTTACTTCTGCACCATGTACAATAGTTCTGGATCTGTACCCATTGTTACTATACACTTCTTTCTGCTCACATAGAGACACTTTAGAAGGGATGCCATTCATCCAGAATACAGTAGGGGGCCAAAACTCACTGTTATTCATATCAGCAGGCACCCAACTTGTAGTTTGTTTATCATCATCAGTGGGCAAACTCAATACAACTGAATCTGAATCAGCTGATGAACCATGAGCCTTAGCTACTGAGATTCTCCATACAAAAGAATTCAATTTTTTACTGACCAGCCTAGCTGATTCAGCGTCACTTGTGACAGTTCTTATGTTGCCGTTACCTGTTGGCTTCAATACCGCCTGCTGTTGTAATGAGCACTGGTTCTTTGTATTTGTACTACCTCCGTACAAGTTCCTCCAGGCTCCTTATTCCAAGTCTCAGGCCAGAGCTTCTGTCGGATTGTATCCTGTATGAGCTAACAAAGGAATATGAGAGCGTCAACCAATCAAAGAGGTCCAAGCAACACACTCACACTCAACCACTCTGTGTCATCGCCATGATTGGCAGGCGGGTCAAACAGAGCACCCCTCCCCCACCCCCCCTGCAGGATCACACATGCACCTGATAGCCAGCACAGATCTCCCCTGTCACAAGCAGTGAAACACAAATTTGCTTCCAATTAACTTTTAAATCTCTTGTTGCAGAACTGTATTACAGTTGATTGATACTGCAGTGCAGAAATGCAATAAGACAAGGAGACACCATGGCCATGCACGCAAAGCTGTTCCTAGGTGAGATAAATTACATAAGAAGGGTGCAATTACACATTTTTAGCAGTTCATTTTACATGATAATCCAATCAATGCAATGGGGAAATGTAACCATATGAACATAACAAGGTACAGTAGTCTCCCGCTAAGAGAACACCCCATTCAGGATGCAAGCAAAGTGTTCTCTTAGCCGAAGTGTTCTTTAAGGTGGAGTTCACCACCAGACACAATATGAATGAATGAATAAATATGTATTACTTGTCATGACACACGTGCATCAACATATGAGATTAACAGAATAAGAGAAAAGCAATAGGCAAGTGTATGTTAATAAACTATAATAATAAATTAACTGTCATACTAATTTGACATAGCACCCCTACACACATTAAAAAATGCAACAGCAGCTCTAGATTAATTATGAATACCTGTACAAGGGCAATATTCAAGACATGCACAAAATTATTTAGCAGAATGGTGAACCAACTCACCAGAATGGAAAACATCAAATTGCTTGGTGACTTGTGTCCAATTCAGATTTTTTTTCAGAAGATTGAACACTTTCCAACTTTTTGTAGTAAGAGAAACAGCAGTGCGTTTCTCCATTTGCTTACATGCCATTTTGTAGAGACGAGGTACACTTGTGGAAATCAGAATACAAAGCAAGGCAATGATATGACAGAATACGTCAACCAGTGTTCCTCAAGACACTCTCGTGATGATGATTGAATAAACCATTTGCATTTAAGTTTGATGATGACGAGTTATCAGGTTACAAAACAGTAATCTATCAGTTGTGAATTAATCACTAGCAGTGCCAAAAAGGTGTTATTTTAAATGAAGTTCCTGTTCCTTTAGGCTGAGCATTTACAATGTTGAAAAAATCAGTTTCACCACCCGGGTGTTCTCTTAGGTGAAGTGTTCTCTTAGGAGGTGTTCCTATACATGGAGAAGACTGTATAGGTATTATTCCACAACTTAATAAGCAATG
This sequence comes from Polyodon spathula, assembly GCF_017654505.1. Classification (NCBI taxonomy): domain Eukaryota; kingdom Metazoa; phylum Chordata; class Actinopteri; order Acipenseriformes; family Polyodontidae; genus Polyodon; species Polyodon spathula. The sequence goes on along the minus strand of NC_054537.1, from coordinate 16,495,666 downwards.
ATTTTTATACTGTTGGAGCAGACAAACTCAACATACATATTGACGTTAGGTACAGAACTGCATTGCCAGTCTAATCTCAGATATTCACATGGAAATGAACTTCAACAAATGGGTAACTTGTTTAAATACTTAAATAAAGCGCCTGTTTATGATGCACAATTGTAGGTGTTAATGTAAGCAGTTCTTCAATGTTTGATTAGTGTGGCATAGACCCTTGGCATAAAACATGTGTCCAAGTGCCAAATGTTGTGTTTAATGCATGGGCTGAAAGAAATTATAGCAATTCGTTGTGTACTACCAAAATAAGTTGTGAAGGAATTTTGTACATGTGTTTCAGATGTACTGTACAAGGAAGATCTAGTGATGCTGTATGTGTACTTAAAACGTGAACTTGTTGACATATGGTAGCACTTAGGGCTTCATTCATTATTTGTTTTTGGACATTTTATTTTTAAAGTTTTCCGTTGTTGTGGCTTTTACACATGTGTACTATTTAATGTCTTGTTTGTGTACTATCATTATTCGATTTTTTAACATATGTTTTATATCTAATCACATCCCCCCTTCCCCCCTTTAATTCAGACATTATTTATGAATTACTTTAAGTTGTGCTCTGTCTCGATATACTGACTAGAAAACATGCAAGTCTACTGACTATTTGTATGGAAATATGGAGTATATGAAGCAAAGCATATGTGAAGCTATTCTGTATTGTACAGTTCTGTAAATAGGACAAAACATGTTCTTTCCATCAATAGCATTGACAATACAAGTTACAAGTGCAATAATTACCAAACAAGTAAAGACATACATTCAGAACTCAGTTCCTTTCCGCTTCCCAACAAATGCAGCTTTTTAGTTAATGGTATTTTCATTTAAAAAATGATTGACTGGCCCCAAATAAAATGTTGTTCTAGTACATCTTAATTTTTCTTCAGTGTTGTCGAGCACAAAAAAAACAATTATTTACAAAAGTGGGGTTAATGTACTTTTTTTTTTTTTTTTTTTTATAAATTTTCAAATGTTTACAAAATGTGGACATTGTAGCTCTTCCTTTAATAACGAATTCACTGTTGAGCCAAACTGTGCATGAGAAAACAGATCTACCAGAGTCAACTGTACAAACTAAACACATACTGCAGAGAAATTAATAGCTTTCCTGTTGTATATGTTAGAATAGCAAGTAGAAAAATGACCCTTGGTTTTCACTGTGGAGGAGTAAAATATTACTCTATAGGCTTGGGGTAAAGGTTAGGGATAGAGTCTGGCAATTTTAATGATCAACTATGGACCTAAAGCCAATTATATTTGTAATTGAGAGGCTAACAGAATTCATTGCATGTTCACTGCAGCTTGCAGTCATTAGTCACTTACATCCCAGCAGTTTGATTAGTGTCCTTATACTGACGTAGGCTTTTGAGATTTATATCTCAGTGTATAGTGTCCCAAACAGCAGAGCTCCCCCACGTTCTGATTGATATATTCCTTCACAAGGGAACTGACTAGGTTTATGAGTAGGAGGTCAAGGATTACAAAACCTGATACCTCTTTTCCACTGCATAACCGAGCCGCACCAGGGCCGTGCCAAGCCAGCCCAGCATGGCTTAGTTTTTCCACTGCAGAGCCTGAGCCATGCAACTGACATCATACTCAATAAACCTTTCGATTCACCTGTAGATGATGCAGTATTATGAAGTGCTGTATTTGACTTATGAATGTTGGATCCAGAAGTTATGATTGTGTTTTTCAGTCAGGACAATCTTGTGTTAAATAACCACCTTTCAGCACGGAGAATCTGCTTAAATGAAAGGCACTGAATGAATGATGATGATGATGATTGCGATTGCGATTGCGATTGCAGATGATTTATGACTGTGAAGGGCGCTCAGGGCCCGAGTGAAATATAAATTTGGCCGAAGGTCTCGTCCGCGGGTGCCCGACGGCTACCTGCGCAAGGCCGGCTGGAATTACATGAACAGTTACATGCATCCCAGTGCCGCAGATAAGAAGTGGCTGTAGCCACCTCTCCCCGAAAAGACGAGGCTGCCAAACCATAAAAGAATAATACATATTTAACGCTCTCCACAGTGGCACTCTGCCACCTAACCCCCAAATGTTGAATTTAATGAAAATCAGCAGCTGAGACATGGCCCGTCCCCCAGAGCATGACTGCACTGAGGGAAAGAGCCCAGCCTCTCCAACCTGACCACGCACTCTGAAGAACTACTAAATACGAACCGCTCAGCACTCAGATAAGGAAAAAACCCCTACTCACGTGTATATTTTTTAATTTTTTTAGGGGGAAACCTCAGGAAATCCGTGGCTGAGGGCAGCCCATCCTCCAGGCTCTAAGCGGTCAACTCCCGTTTCGGCTCCCCAGAGCTTGACTGAGCAGCCGAAACAAAAAGAAGCGACAAGAATGAATAGTACACAGAGCTTTTATGCGCTTGCTGATGACATATTGGTTAGGGGTGGATTCTCCTTCTTGAAAAGCAACCAAGTTTACAATTATTATAATACAAAATCTTACAGATTTCCAAGAACACTGAACCATAACAATGGTTGAAAAAAAATGAGTAATAATAGTTGGAGCACAACCTCATCCTTCAGAGCATCCCAGTGCCTCCTGCTGAAAAAAAAAATAAAAATACAATAATAAATCTATGTGACGTGTTCATCCTGGTGAACAAAATATTTCAGGCAGAGAGGCATTGTTTACTCCACCCCACCCCGGACAAGGCTAGGTGTGTGGTGATGGTTGGGGTGTGAGGTGGTAGTGGTGGTTGGCGTGTGAGGTGGTGGTGGTGGTGGTGGTGGTTGGGGTGTGAGGTGGTGGTGGTTGGAGTGTGAGGTGGTGGTGGTGGTTGGGGTGTGAGGTGGTGGTGGTTGGAGTGTGAGGTGGTGGTGGTGGTGGTGGTTGTTGGGGTGTGAGGTGGTGGTGTGGTTGGGGTGGAGGTGGTAGTGGTTGGTGTGAGGTGGTGGTGATGGTTGGGGTGTGAGGTGGTGGTGGTGGTGGTGGTAGTGGTTGGGGTGAGGTGGTGGTGGTGGTTGGGGTGTGAGGTGGTGGTGGTGGTGGTGGGGTGGTGGAGGTGGTGGTGGTTGGGGTGTGAGGTGGTGGTGGTGATGGTTGGGGCATGAGGTGGTGGTGGTTGGAGTGTGAGGTGGTGGTGGTGGTGGTTTGGGTGTGAGGTGGTGGTAGTGGTTGGGATGTGAGGTGGTGGTGGTGATGGTTGGGGTGTGAGGTGGTGGTGGTGGTGGTGGTTGGAGTGTGAGGTGGTGGTGGTGGTTGGGGCATGAGGTGGTGGTGGTGGTGGTGGTTGGGGTGTGAGGTGGTGGCAGTGGTTGGGGGTGAGGTGGTGGTGGTTGGGGTGTGAGGTGGTGGTGGTTGGGGTGTGAGGTGGTGGTGGTTGGGGTGTGAGGTGGTGGTGGTGGTTGGGGTGTAAGGTGGTGGTGTGGTTGGGGTGTGAGGTGGTGGTGGTTGGGGTGTGAGGTGGTGGTGGTTGGGGTATGAGGTGGTGGTGGTTGGGGAGGAGGTTGTAATTGAAAGAAGAGCAGGACTGAATTTGTGAAGTAAGTTTATATACCTTATAGGCTGATGGGAATTTGCCTGTAATTGTCTTGTAGATTGACCAATGAATGTGCTAGGCACTTGTATTAATGATACTATTGATTTCCTGCCTGAAAACCTTGCAAGCCTTATAGTCTTTGTTTTTGTTCTTCATATATTAGGGGCCGTCCAAAATTCTCAACATTTTCTGAAAGTAAATCAACATTTGTTAAAAGTAAATCAGTCAAAAAGGCCTATTTTCACATTCACTACGGTCTGTAATTACATTTTGAAAACAGGGCCTACTGCTTCTGATGTCGGTATCAGTGGAAAAGGGACATCAGTTTCACTTTGAGGTATGAATAGCTTAGTACCTGACATGAAGCACATAAAGAGATACAACTGCTTTAGAGAATGACAAGATTATTATCTCACAGGTGTTACACAGAGCTTGTAATTAAGCATTTGTTGTGACCTAATGTACATCCCTGTATAAGTACATAATATATATATATATATATATATATATATATATATATATATATATATATATATATATATATATATATATACTAATATATATTAATATATATTATATATATATTATATATATATATATATATATATATTTATATATATATATATTTATGTTGCTGGAACATTGAGCAATCTATCTCTAAAATGTATAAATGCACTTTTTGATGGCATGCTGACATAATTATAATAAATTATGGTCTTTGCATGATAACTACAGACAGCTTTGATTGGCATTCTACTCTATTTGACTAGACAAGGGTTTTCTACAGTATTTCCCTCTGCTTTTAATGACATTCACCACACATTATTTTACATCTACTGTAGCCACAGGGCTCTGGTTAAACCTTGAAGGTTGGCAGCCGTCTGTAAAGAAGTGTTCACAAGCCTGGCTCATGGGATACCATATCTTATTTTAAGGACCTTGAGCACCTCGCTGTCTCCTCTGTGAACTCCCTGCATCAACAAAACACAAGACCGGCTTAAAACCTTGTGAGTGCTGGATCCAGAGGTTATGGTTGTTTTTCTACTGCAGTTTAAACACCATGGTAGGAGGGACTATTTTAAGTCTTTCTCAGATTGCATCTTCACTGCATCACCAGGGTGTATGTATATACTAATTGTTTCTAGTTGTTATGCCAATTAACACTTATTTTAAGAGTTTTGTTAATCAGTTTGAACATTTTAAGCTTTAATTAACCTTAACAATGACCTTTGACTGAACACTTCCTTAAGACACTGTCATATATGAAAAAAACACACTATGTACAGAAAATTGGAGATTGAAGTACATCCAGAGATTGAATAAGAAATATTATAAGCGTAAGAACTACCAAAGAACTATCGTACGCACTCAAAAGAATCTCCTAGCCCGGTAAATACAGCCAGGTAGAAAAATTATTCTTACAAAATATTGAAACAACTGCTCCCAATAAACATATAAATAAAAGTGGTATTTCAAGCTACTTACTCTTTAAGAAAATATCCATATTTATTCTACAACTTTTTAAAGATAATGCATAGAAATAACAAGAAGAAAGCTTATGAATTAGGCCTTTATTGTCAAAGAGTCATAAGTATTGAATCTGCAGTTTACACAGTTTTAAGGCCCATTTAATTTTTGAACCTGATATGCTGCCATGCTACTATTTTTTTATATGCCTTTTAGAAAAGGTTGAATCAGTTCAACCCTTGTCTGATTTAAACTAACATTCATCTTGAGAGGCTTCTGCAAGGAATCAGGCCAGCTGCAAATTAATGCAGACGCTCCACTGGCAATCAAGCTGGAATGGAGCCCTCCGTCAACACAGCAGCATAAGCTGTCAAAGTCCATATGTATGTTCAGAAGGCTGCCCTGTACTATAAATAACTTAAAACAAAACAAATGAAAAACGCTTCACACAGCTCAAGCCCTGCTTTAAAAAAGTAAACTCTTTCAGCGGACTGAAGTGATTATTTCACACAAACAATGAGTTAAAAATCATTAGTACAATAGTGATAATGGCATTGCTGTAGTGTATTTCTCAGTAATAATGGAACCCCCTCATTCAAATACTCAGGAGTCGGTGTTCTATTATTCCCTCATAACATGTCACAACAATGCCATTATCCCTTAAGTACTCCCCGAACAATTTTAATCCCTTTCATTTTAAAGTAATTTAATATTATGGGGATTTTTTTGTTTTGATTTTTTTGTTTTTGCCAATACTATAGTATACTGCAGTGGGGGGAAAAATTCTAGATGTTGTCATTCCATTTTGAAATGCCCCTATTAAAGCCAGAGAATGCTTCAGTGGAAGTTCTGAATTTTCCATTTTAAAATACAAGAAACAGATAAGGTAAGAAAATAAAATGGGGAGCTAATTCAGCACAGCCAGCAGTAAAAGCACCAATGAAGCTGAGTATGAAAGCACTGATAAGCAACTACTTTCATGAGCAGTATGGGAAAAAGCAAAGCCAGACAGCGGCATCCCACACTGTTCAATCAGTCTTGTATCATATGTAAGGCTAGACAAAAATGCAAGCTCAGCAGACGCTGTTCTGGCAGTGTTTCATTGCAGGTCCAAAAGCTATACAAACTTCTTAAATTAGTGCATTGCCTTTTTTAATTTCTTTGTATTTTTTTTGTTTTGTTTTTGTGTTTTTTTTATAATATTTTGTGAATGTGTATTTTAAGTGTATTAGTCAATGATATTACTACCTTATTAAATAAAATGATAGTGTTAAACAAGATTAAAAGTGCAGTTCATTTGTACAAGCAATTGCAGCCATAGTTGCAAGTACCCCAAAAGTCCCAGTTATTTGTATATATATATATATATATATATATATATATATATAGCATATATATATATATATATATATATATATATATATATATTATATATATATATATATATATCAGCACCCTCCCTTGTATTCTTCTGGTTATCTTTTGGTTCTTAATTTGTTAATGATAACACTATGTAACACAATTTTTGTTCCTGGGTAGTAAGTGTTATTTCCTAATTGCTTATGCCTCAAAAGTATAGAAAATGGCTATTATTCCCCACAAACTTTGCTTTTGTGACCAGGACAGTGATATTTTGAAATTGACCTATTTCCAATGAGAAAACAACATATGAATCCAAATTAACATGTATTTATACTAAAGTAATACAAAAATGACTACAAAAGATTTAGAAGTGAATAGTTTTTCGAGATTTACGATTATACTGTAAATCACTTTCATGAATCAGCCCCCAAATGTAGTCTCCCATCATGTTCTCGTTATACTGTCCTTGGTAGCGGCGTTCAAAGCCCAGTATATCCTGGTGGAAGCGCTCGCCTTGCTCCTCCGAGTATGCTCCCATGTTCTCCTTGAATTTATCAAGATGAGCATCAAGGATATGGACTTTGAGGGACATCCTACAGCCCAATGTGCAGTAGTTCTTCACCAGAGTCTCAACCAGCTCCACATAGTTTTCGGCCTTGTGATTGCCCAGGAAACCCCGAACAACTGCGACAAAGCTGTTCCAAGCCGCTTTCTCCTTACTAGTGAGCTTCTTGGGGAATTCATTGCATTCCAGGATCTTCTTTATCTGTGGTCCGACGAAGACACCGGCTTTGATCATTGCCTCAGACAGCTTAGGGAAGAAGTCTTGAAGGTACTTGAAGGCTGCCGACTCCACAAAAAACAAATTGTTTCATAAGGCCCAATTTGATGTGCAGTGGTGGCATCAGCACCTTCCAGGGGTCCACCAGTGGCTCCCACTTGACGTTGTTCCTCCCCACAGAGAACTCGGTCCGCTGTGGCCAGTCCCACCTGTGGTAGTGCGTCTTGGTGTCCCTGCTGTCCCAAAGGCAAAGATAGCAGGGAAACTTGGTAAAACCACCTTGGAGACCCATCAGGAATGCCACCATTTTGAAGTCTCCTATGACCTCCCAGAAAAATGCAGATACGTATCCATTTAGGCAGCTGGAACGAAACTGAACTGGTGGGCTTAAGGCCCATGTATTTATACTACTATTTATATTACTGGAAAGTTCTAGAAAGTTCTAGAAGCTACTTCAAGTTTACTCAGCACTGAATCTATCTGGAATGTTCTGGAAAATAGGTAAATTTCAAAATATCACTGTCCTGGTTACAAAAGCAAAGTTTGTTGGGAATAATAGCCATTTTCTATACTTTTGAGGCATAAGCAATTAGGAAATAACGCTTACTACCCAGGAACCAAAAAAAAAATAAAAAAATTGTTACACGGTGTAATACAGCATATGCAAATATTGTCAAATACAATACAACACTACAGCTGCTACATGCTGGTACCTTTGCTGTACGAAGCAGCAGCAAACTTTTATGTATAGTGCTGGCTTTTATTTATCTGCATACTTCAACTGAAGTAAAGAATACAAGCAAAACAACAAAACACCTTCAATAGAAGAGGGCCAAGGACAGCATTCCCAGAGCTAATAAAGGTTAATACCATGATTTTAAAACCTTGGATTGCACTTAAGTCACTTACTTGCAATTGAAATGAAATGTTTTTGCATAGACTGTTTCAAGTTAGACTGCCGTGCCATGTACTGAAGTTAAACTACTGTAAATACCACATATCTGGAAATGTAAATGCCAGTTTGGTTTACTTTACCCATAGTGTGAATGAAAACATGAAAGATGCAGAGAGTAAGTACAATGTATTAAAATCTGAGATTCTGCTTTCAACAGGTAAAGCAAGATAAAGAAAACAAAGTGTGTCTGTGAAATAAAATATTAATGCAACAAATAACAACGAGAATTCTTAACACACGTTAATGTACATCCTTAAGCTTTAATAGAGAAGCAAAAATACTGTAAATAAATTAGATAGAAAACATAGCAAGCATATCTTTTTTGATTTGTACAACAAAGCATTGCGACATAAACATATTTGCATTTCAATATATACAGAATGAAAATAAAGTTGTTATTTCTTTATCTTATTAGACCAAACACTCTAGCTTCAGTATCATTTATTTTTCTTGCAAAAAAGAAAAATGCACAGGATTTGATAACAAATGTCCCGCCAGGTTCAAAATTTCTTTCATGGCAGAATACAACAATGACAATATTTCATATCTAGCCACATAATCTGTGAATTATGTTTATAATTGGCACAATGGTACAGTGTTTATTGTAAGAGGACACAAAATGATTACAAACAAGTATATTTTATGTAAAAATATGTTTGAAAGTAAGGATTCGCGTAGGATTCATCCAGAAAGTGAAGGCCTGTTGTCATTAATGCTTCCTTAAACAAAATTGCTGAAATGTTGATTTTATTATATATTTTTTTTTAATGTTTTTTTGCACAGAAACATTCAAACAATTACACCTACTCAGATTGCGTCTGTAGTGCTTTTTTTTTCTTTAATAAGTTTCATTTCAACAGTGTACCACTAATACTTCTGTAGAAAAAAAAAAAAAAAAAAGCACTTGTTGTTGATATGTAGAAGTAAGGTGACCATATAGCGTCGTGTGCAGCGTGACAGTTTTGGTTAGTTCAGGCTTTTCAACTCACAGCCTAATGCATTCTGGTAAGAGTAGTCCTGCTTCTCTTAAAGGTAAGAATGGTACCTGAGACAGGTAAAATGGACCAGAATGCATTGGGTTGCGAGTTGAAAAGCCTAAACTAACCAAAACTGAACACGGAACCCTATGGTCACGTTATGTAAAAAGGACTCGAAGCTAATACTACTTAGAGCTGGCAAGGAAAACTATTAACCCTTAAATCACAACCCTTGACTGAGCAAGACATTTTGTGAATAATTATCCCAATAACAACCACACACAGGACATTGGAAACACTCACACTAAATCTTTGGTGTCTTTGTTTTATAAACAAACCTCTTGTGTGTGCTGTAAAAGTTAATTTAGCTCACATTTAAGTGCAGCTCCCCTCTTCTCCAATACCTGTTAAATAACGATTAGGCTGATCAAATGTCGGTATAGTGCAAATTGTAAACGTTCAGAACGTTTATAAAAATACAAACAACAACAAAAAATATATATATATATATCATAAAAATAATTATATAGAGAAGTGTTTGGCTCCAGCAGCTGGTCAAACATGTTTCTTTCAAGTATCTCTCAACAAAGCATAAACATGAAAACATTTACATCGAAAATAAGTCTTCCTCTTTTTGAAAAGGTAAACGGTTCAAAAAACGTCGACAGGTTGCATAGTTTTGAAAATGTAGGCACCTTATCAAAACGTAACTTTTTATTGCAGTGCAGTTCGGACCATAAATGCTGCAACATAAATATTTTCTCCTCTCTCTCTCTCTCTTTCTCTCTCGCTCTCTCTCTTTCTTTCTCTCCCTCTCTCTTGTTTGTAACAAAAATATATTTATTTATTTTATTTTATTTTTTTGTATTTTTTTTTTTATTTTTTTTTGTACTTTTTTTTAACTGAAAGTGCCACAGGCTGGTCCAAGTGACTGGTAACCAGCAAACTATGAATTGAACTCCATGCTGTGTCTGTCAAGGTTTATGGGTCTGTTGGAGGAAAGGGAGGAATGTCTTTCCCCCAACTACCATGTCCTTTACATATTCAGGGCAGTCTGCTTGGCTTTAAGAGCAGCCACATTCCTCTACTATCATGTTCTGAATGTCCTTTTTAATAATGTTCTGCCCATCGTCATAGTACAACATGGACATGGCCCGTAGTTTAGTGGGCACGCAGCAGGATTTGATGTTGTTAAAGGGGCTGATACCCCGCATCCTGTAATGGTTGATGACAGTCGAGTGAAAGGAGAGAGAGGTGCCAGAGGACCCCGCTATGTGGCTTGGGCAGTCCCCTTCACAATAGTTGGCGTGGTAACTCGTGGGGGCTATAATCCAGTCGTTCCAGCCGATATCCTTGAAGCTGACTTGAAACTGTTTCTTGCAGCAGACGTTGATCTTTCCATCGCATTCCAGGCCCCTTTTCCTCCGCCGGTGCGGGTGCTCATCGGACTGACGTATCACCACCATGAGGAAGGGCCGGTGGGACTGCTCCCGCTCATCCTTTTCTACTAGGATAGGGGTGACGCCGGCCTCCTGGCACTGCTCACAGGCTATCCGCAGATCCAGGGAGTTGTGTCCCTTTTCCAGCAGCGCCTGGACGCTGCTGGAGACTGGCAGGGTGTGCCAGCCACTCCTTCGTGTGTCCACAGCTTTCTCTGAGACGACAATCTCCTCTTCCCCTTTTACCATGCCTTGCTTTCTCTGGTACAGCCGTATGGTCACTTTGGCGCGGCTCCTGTTGGTCTTGGAGAGCTTGAGAAAGAGCCAGACGTTGGCCTGCTCTATGAGTGAAAGGTCGCTGCCCTCCTTGGAGATCTTAAAGTGCACCAAGCCTAAAGAGGCACCTGGAATAGAGATAAGAGTAAGAGAATGAACTACACTTCAGCATTTTAGAAATCCAACTGTTAACATATTAGCAGGCCAGCCCATAAGTGAAGAGACATATTGCTGCCCACAATGAAGCATTAAAAGTGCTGCAGTTTCTTGAACTTATCTGGTCATTTACATGTTTTGTATAAACCACATGTTCCTAGCTGTGAAGGCACTATGCTTTTTAGGAAAGTATGTTTTTTATATCTCCAGTTGTGATTAGTACTGAAAGATTTACTAAATGGATGCTTTCATTATAAACCAGTTCAGTTTTTACAGCAATGTTGGTGGAAAAGGTATGTCAGTCATATGTTACTATTACTAAGCATTAGAAATGATCCAAAGCTGATTAACAGTCTTGATTCCACTTTTCAAACTGACTGACTTAGCCAAAGCAGTATATTAATTAAATAAGTAATTTCATTTGTTTGAATTGGTAACTGCCATTCATTATAAAAAAACACATCCTTCCCTTTTCTACAGGCAATTGTTGTGCACAGTCTCCATGGTGGTTTTAATCTAACCAAGTATGCTTTTAACCTCTGGCCACCCAGCATGCCCCAAGATACTCATTAAGGCTGAATTAAGCCAGTGCCCAGCAAAGATCAAACCCACAACATCCCAATTCCAATATACCTTTTCCAAAAATAAAATACACACACACACACACACACACACACACACACACACACACACACACACACACATATATATATATATACTATATCATATATACGTAGATATATATATATATAGATCTAGATACTATATAATAATATATATATCATATATATATATTTGTTAACTTTACATTGAAAATAACTTTTAACAATAATACAAAGCATGATAATAATATATATATTATTATAAATAATAATAATAATATAATAATAATAATAATAATAATAATAATAATAATAATAATAACCTTAAACTAATGTCTTTAATAAGAATTATAGCAGTAGATCAAGTGCAAAGCTAAAGGGTGAGTGGACAATGTCACATTCTATGGGACTCCATAGGCACAAAGGGCTGAGCGAAGCCTAAGATACACAAAAAAAGAAGACCCAGGGAGTGCACAAGTCTCCTTAAGATCTTGGAACATGCATGAAACACTTTTTTGATAGTTTTGTTGTATGCTGAACAATTTGGCACACTTGAAAAAGCAGTTGAGACATTTGCCTTCAGGGAAAAAGTGGTCCACAAAAGAGGTTTAGTCAGCTTGATACCTACCAATTTGTCTAAAAAAATATATATAAATTGCCATATTTTGTAAGTTGGAATTTTGCATAGTATGGTTGAGTTAGATGTCCTGATTAGCTGCTCTTTTAACAAGATAGTTCAAAGGGTATCCCAGGTATTCTAACATCACACTGTTTTCATCAGATGTATTTTCCTCTTTGTATTTAAAAATAATAAGATTCTCCAACCATTTATTAGTACAACTTTTCTAGCGCATTGATATTGCAATCCCCTCTTCCAATATCCTCGGAGTCAGTGTCTTATAATTACTCCCTTTCAAAACACAAGCATTCCACTGAGTAGCTCCTACAGAGAATGTAACAGATTAATTCCTGACAGACTGTGGGACCAATGCCACGCATGCGCCGAAGGGCATGGCACTTGTCACGTAACACTCTGAGTCAGACACTTGTATTTCACTGCAAAGACCCAAAATTAATGCAAAGACCATAATCTTGCCTTCTCACATCACTCAAACCAGCAGCATAAGGAGTAAAGGAATGGGTTTCAAGAGAAGGCTGTGGGTGTTGGAGAGGCAGGAGCAAGCAATGTAAAAGCCAAAGCATTGTTATTAAACAGTGTAACCAATTCAAAGAAAGGATTGGAATTTATTTATTTTTTTAGCTTCTCTTAATATGTTTTAATACTTTGATCCCACTAGAAAGCTGATTCAATGCAAAGAACGTTGCTCAGTGTAGGACAAGCTTGGTTGAAATAATTAAATAGCTTAGATACTGTACTAATGTAGCCATATTCAAAAGCACCTATACCCTGATTTGAAGCCTTGTTATACACGCTAAAGTACTGGAGGAATCAAAATTCGTACATAATAGGAGGCAGGAACTGGGAAAGCTTTCAGTTAATTCACCTCTGTAGGGCTGGGTAAGAATCTGGCTTATGTCGCAGGTGAAATTAGTTGTGTCACCTCGAGTTGATCCTAAGTTGACGGCCACATCACAAACCCATGCAAAGCCGCAAAGTTAAGACATACTTTGCATGTTCTGCTTGAGAGGCACAGGACTGAATGGCAGCTATCACGGTCATGACTGAAAAGTGCTTACAGGCCTCCGGGGGGGAAGATCTCCTGGCACCTGCCTGACTGTGCCTTTGGACTGTGCCACGACTCCAATCATTCATAGAACAGAAATGTTAGGAGTGTGTTACCAATGTGTTGTTTTAAATGTCCCCAGGCCTTTGTAGAGAAGGCACGTGAAACTGTAGACTCACATAATTTGTCATAGATTAGTATTTGAAAACTCAGTGGAACTGCTTTCAATAAAGTTTCTTTTTTTCTTTTTTACATTTCAAGTTTAATCAGAGGAAAGTTCAGACTGATTATCAAAATGTTACAAAAGTTGTTTTTGGCTCTTCTCACTTGTAGAACATCAGGGTATGTCAAAACAATGTTATCAAGAGATTTATCGATGTATTTATAATTGTATATACTATGTCAGCATGGTACTGTACACTGTACAACTCAATAACACTACATCCAACAACATTTATACAAATGTTCATAAATATCACTTCAAGTACCTTCACTCTAGACATTGTCATGTAGATGAAGCTCATTATATCTGTATAATCTGTTTATTCATAAAGCGGGCATTAAAACCCTCTTTACCAGTTTCCAGGGATGCCTTGGAAGACAGGCGGTATGTTTAAACAAGTCCTAACACAGATGTGCTCTCTTAGAGTAGTATGAGAGAAGCAGCATGAAGTGAATGTGATTTCTGACCACGTTAAATGTATGTCTGTCTGTATGTCTGTATGTCACCTATGGTATTGTATGGTATAAAGCATATTGTAATGTTTGTTGCTTACATTTTTTATATATATATAAAGGGAAGTTTATTCCGTCCAGATTTGATACTGGTGGAAAATGTTTAAGGGCATTGCTCCAATTGAGATATATATATATATATATATTCTATACTATAAGATATTCTATACTATAAGATATATATGTATAACTTACATAAGAGCTTGTATAAAGGACACACATTATGGCATAAACAATTTACAAAATGTAGGTATACACATTGGACAGAGACTCTCAGAAATTAGTCTGTGTAAATCTTTGAACAGCGTTGTGTTTAATTACTTCTTTCATAGAATACATCACAGAGTTATGTGCACTGCATATTAATTGTGGGACCCATTCAAAGAGTCCCATACTGCACTTCATAAAGGTAGGGGTGCTTAAACAATTACAGATGGATGTATATTTCTCTGAATGAAGTAATTAAATACAGCATTGCCTGACAAATTACACAGATCACTTTGTGTGTGCCATTTTCAGTTGTGCACACTTACACTTAAGTGGTTCAGAAACCTCCAAGGTGGAATGACAGAATTATGCTTTGATTTAACTCACCTTTACAGTGCTAATATACAGCAGGTTACATGCCTTTAGGTTTTACAGCAATGGTTTTGGTTCACAATCAGTTGTTTGCAGCCAAGTGTCAGCTATTTCTGTTTTTATCAAGCCTCAACTGCTCTGTTGTGACTGCATTTTTTTATAGTTCTCTCTCTCTCTCTCTCTCTCTCTCTCTCTCTCTCTCTCTCTCTCGCTCGCTCTCTTTCTCTCTCTTTTATTTATTTTTTACTGGAGCAAATGATACACAGCTTTAAAAAGTTTTTTTATTTTATTTTATTTTAAATGAAAAAAAGCCAAAATAAGCAGCTCTCTGTCTAAGTTTAAAAATAATATATATATATATATATATATATATATATATATATAATATATATATATATATATATATTTATATATATATTATCAATTATATTATACAATTTAAACTGTTTGGTTCAGTTTTCTTTCTATGTTGCCATCTAGCGATACTCGTTGGTAATGTTAAGGAAAAGTTTTCAGTTAGGCTTTTGAAAATGCTTTTTTTAAAGGTCTGTTATCTGCCACCTTTCATATGGTTTTTCGCATCTCAAAACAAAAGATACACTGAACTTGTTCACATAATGGGCCAGAATAGTCCAATACAGAACCAAACATAAATACATGCGGGACAATAATGTTCTTCTATTTCTTTCTTTTCTTTTTTTTTTTTTACTTCCAAGTTTACTGAACACTGGCTCATATGGTGTCATTTAGGAACTCGTGAAAATCTGACACCGCTGTAAATGACAGAGCTAGTGTAAAATAAGGACTGTGAAAAACCAGTGTACAGAGGTACGTAGACGCTGCACTGCACACATTTTAATGCGTCTTAAAAAAATAAAAAATAAAGTACACTACGGCTTTCTCAAAAATAACAGTTTGTGTGTCCTCCTGCCTGTAGCCCACATAGCTTCACGTCAAAGTTTAAACTGTATTGGGTGAAAGACAAGGTTTAAAGAGGACTCGCCAATCTGGAACACTGCTCCCTGGTTAATTCTAGTCATTACACAATCTTTTTTTTTCTTCAACTTGTTAGTGACAGACTTGTTAAAACGGAAACAGAAGCAACACTGTCAAGAGTGGGCTACCCCACAATGTTACTTGTTCCCTACATCAAGTAACTTCCAAATGTAATTGTATCTGTTGGTGTTATGTGAGGATATGCACTGAGCAGATCGCAAACAGCATTCATTACCTGCAACTGAATTGCTGACTTGTGTTACCAAAATAGAACGAGTTTCATCGAAGGTAACACGATTTAACATGTCAGGCCCTGTATTTGTCAATAACTGGCAAAACCCTGCTGACTGCAGTAAAGGTCATGCTATTGTAAACTCTGCTAAAGCCAAGCGATTAAAACACATTTTAGTATAGAGGCTGATGGTCTGTGTATAACCGTATAGCACGTTTTTGCGACTACTGTAGCCTTTTGGCTACAGGTGACAGCCAAGCACTGTACCACAACAAAAATCTAATAACAGGGACACATGTTTTGAAGTAGGGGCAGTACAATACAATCTGTTCATGCACTATAGTCAAGCATTTTAGTGCACTGTTTTGTACAACAAATCACATTGGTGAAAGGAGCAGACTAGGCTGTCTTAAGGAAAATATATTATTATTAGTCTTTCCTCATAGAGTGCCCAGCTCCACTGCAGCACAGGTATTTACAGTCAGTCTGTACTACCACTGGTATTAGTTTACTAGTAGGCTTTCTTTTTTAACTGAAGCGTACTTTTGTTCCACAGTGCACTTCAACAAACATGTCCCTTTCAGTATAGATAAAGAAAAGCTCCTTACCTCTCCAGCAGCTTATAGCTTTTGTCTAGGAAAACTTACTCCAGAAGAAAACTTTTCAGCACAGAGTGCATTGCAGCGAACAGATTCCTGTTCCCTATAGAGTGGTAATGAGGACTATGCTGTCGATAACCACTGTACAAAGTACCTTGACACAGCGTGAGGCATAGTTTTTAAGTGCAGCTCTTTGAGTTAAAAAAAAAAAAAAAAAAAACATTACCTACGTTGTGGCTTATGTACTTATGAATGTAATTTATATTCACAGTGTTTTATTCACCTAATCAGATACAAAGCCAGAGTCCTCACTTTTGTTGTTGTAGCCTGTGCATAGCAACATGTGCTTCACTCCTAAACTCGAAGTATAGCTTTTTTTATCATTTTTTTATTTGTGTATTCAGTAGGTTACAAACATGCCTTTCTGAATAGTACATTGTTATTTGAAAGGCACAATCTGTGTGCAGAAGCAAAAGGTACAGCACTGACTTCTGAACTTTGCAGATAGCCTGTGCACTGTAAAATTCACAACTCTGGGAGGCAGTCCATGCTTGTAGCACAGGACACAGTAAGGGGCTGAACATCCCGTTTTCCCAGAGGTAGGGAGCACCCAGCTGCCTATGAGCCTAGCAGTCAGTTACCAGTACAATTCACAACATAGCAGCAGACTTAAGTTATTAGCAAGGTTTTCAGCACAGATTGAACAGAATGCCCTGATGGCTTTTAAGATGACATAGGTAATAAGATACCTTGCAGCCTAGTCTTCTTATATATTTGTATACTTCAGGTCTTAACTTTTAAGTTCTGTGCACTATTACTAGACTTACTTTCCAATCCTCTCCTCCATTAACACACACAAAGAAGTTGAAAGTGTTTACAAACCTGTCGAACTGGCAGAATCTGCTCAGTTGAAAAAAGACCCCCCCCCCCCCCCCCCCCCCCCCCACCCCTCCACTCCAAAACTGGACTACTAACCTGCCTCAGCAAAAGTGATGATTTCAGACATTTGCTCAGCCAACTCATTCATCTCTGTCCGGCTGTGGCTGTCATCCTCAATCTCTACATTGCCATCCACCCCAACTCTGCCCACATGCAGCTTTTTGATGGCATTCAGGAGGGCTGCCCTGGGCACTGGTTGGGTGATGTTAGGTCTCTGTTTCAAGTGCAGCATGGTCAAGATATGCTGCTTGACTGCCTCCACCATGTCTGCCTGCTGGGAAGTGGCCGGCATGTCCTTTTGCATTCTGGAGAGGGCACAAGAGGGGCAGTCGGTGAAAGATGTGTGCCCGTCCAGGGAGCCAGGGGTGGGTGAGCTCCTTGCCAGCATTCCAAAGAAGATCACCACAATTCCACTCAGCAGAGGCAAGGACATCCTGGATGGGTAGAGTTGGTCTTAAAGTGTAGTTTTCCCTTTTTTTAGTAGTTAAATAAACTAAGCAAACCACAAGGAATAATCCCTTTTTTAAATCTTCTATCTGTTAGCTAACAAGTTTTTGTGAGCTTGTCAGCTGGAGAGGTCCGTGAGAGTGTAGAAGTACTGAAGGGATGTGCAGAGTGCTGGAGAGGTCTCAGTGGTTAAGAGTAAGAGCTGAATGAGTGAGCAGAGGGAGGGTTTTGTGTTTAAGTAGGCTGGGCTTTCTCGTTTTATCTCTCTCTCTCCCCCTCCCTCCCTCCCTCCCTCCCTCTTATTGTACTCCCTTTTTCTTCTTTTACCCCCCTCTACCTCTGTTTGCACTCTATTTTTTTTCTATTCCTGTTTCCTATTGTATTTTGTCCATCTGTCAATTATTTTCCATTACTTTATAGCACCTGGCTTTCAGCATTGATCTCTGTAGTGTCTTCATTTCTGTTTTCTTTCCATATGTAACGTGCCAAAGTTTCAAGTAATTGGACATATTTACTTTAGGTGCCTCAACCACATAAGTTAACAAAACTGATTCAGTTTTTGTTGTAAAGTAAAATTTATTTGTCAAATGAAACTGGTCAATAAAATGGAGCTGAAGCTAAAGCTATTCACTGCAGAGAGGGGATAAATGTAATAGCACATATTTGATATTCTGTCATACATGTAGACATCCCATAGCTTTTATTCATCAGTCATTTAATGACCAGTGTAGAAGAGTTTTATGAATATCAAATGTCTTATTCATCTACACAAAATAAGTCTTTTTATATAGACTTGTATATAGCTTTATTTTTCCTCATTTTATTTTTAAATAATTTTTATTGTCTCTACAACTTCTCTCCTCCTTCTTCTTCTCTTCTGTCACCACAGCTGCTTTTATATTTTTAGCCACTCACCTTCATTTCACTCCTCCACCCCTGCCTTATTCTCTTTCATTTTTCTCTCGTCCCCCTCTCTCCCTTCATCTCTATAGTAAAACACCCCTTTGGAAAGGTAATTCATTCCAGTCCTCTCTATAACAATCACATATTAAATATATTTCTTGAATGATGCTGGCACTGTGTTGTGTGTGCGTGATTACAACTCTGACATTCTCTAATTTTTTGGAGAAAAGGATATTATTTTCAAAAAATATTTAATATATAATATATAATATAAATATAGATATATTTTCTGCCAACTCTCTTCGCATCGCAGTTGGTGTTTCTGAATAGAACAGACAGGTTGCTTCACAGTAAAAGACTTGGCCTATTCAGGATGGAAAAGTTGCGAGTTCAGATCCCAACCCAGTGCATCAGCCTGGGATCCATTCAGTGCACATGCAGTCAGTATGGCAGAGGCTAGATTTAAAGTGGTCACCCTTGAGTACCAGACCTACAGTACTGGCTAACCACTTCTAAATCCACCACCTCCATCACTTGGGCTTCTCAGCAGCTGTGGCCAGTGAGGCTTCCAGGGACACTTCATTCATATGGTCTACATAATAGCTGGGAGGTACATTTTGTTGAAAGTGTAAGCAAGGGGTTCTTTTGAACCATTTTAAAGGATAACAAATTGATTGATATTAAATCAGTGGATGGTTCCATACCAATCAATGAGTATATAATCCCAAATGTTTGGGTGATGAGGTGGGAAAAAAGGATCTCATAGAACTTTTTCTATTGACCATACAAGCCATATTCAGCTTCATTTTAAAACACAGAATTTCTTGAAATTATATCTATAACTATAATCTAAATTCATATTCCTGATGCCAGGGTATTCAAAAGCTATACAGTCACTTTTCTAGACAGTGTTGCTTGAGTTCAATTTTACTACATTTGCTTCAACACTGTAAAAAGTAGGTTTACTCCTTTGGAATCTTGAAAAATTTTGAAAAGTCTTAAAAACAAGTTTAGATCTGGGGGAGGGGGGCTGTCTTTATCATATTATTATCTGTAAATCATCATGGTTACTTTACCTGACAGTAGCAAAAAATGCAATTGTCAAAGCCTGTATCAGCTATTGCGTCCTTCCGCCACTAAGGGGCACAATAGGGTTAAGGTAGATCTGGTCCTCGCTGTCTGTCAGAGTTGGTTCAAAGATACACGCTCGGGTGAAACCTTCGTTCTGCTCAGGCTGATCTCCTTGTGGTCCCTCCTAGTCTTACTAATACATTTGGTACTAATACGTTTGGTGCTGGGGTGTTTAGTCCTATAGCCCCTTGTTTTGGAATTCTCTCCCTAGGGATATGAGAGGCATCTCCTCCATTTCCATGTTCAAATCGAAGATGCAAACCTTGTTTTTTGATAGGGCTTGTGTTCTATGATGATGTAAAGCTCCCCAAAAAATGTATAGCGGATGCTATATACAAGTTTGATTGATTGATTGATTGATTGATTGATTGATTGATCAGAAACAGCTCAAAGTGAGGCAGCTTGATTTTTTTCAGCACTATCCTGTTGGCATTATTTACACATTTCCCCAAATATACCCTCCTGTCCACAAAACACTGAATCTTGAGATGACACCCAAACACCCGCCTTACAAAAAATGTGTATAGGGCCATTCCATAAAAATTGTACATTTGTTACATTGATAACACTGTGTAACAATTTTTTTTTTTTTTTTGTTTCTGGGTAGTAAATGTTATTTCCTAATTGCTTATGCCTCAAAAGCATAGAACATGGCTATTATTCCCCACAAACTTTGCTTTTGTGACCAGGACGTTCACATAAAGTCAGAAAAAAACAACATATGAATCCAAATTAACATGTATTTATACTAAAGTAATACAAAGATGATTACAAAAGATTTAGAAGTGAGTAGTTTTTAGAGATTTACAATTATACTGTATTTACAGAAATATCACTGTCCTGGTCACAAAAGCAAAGTTTGTGGGGAATAATAGCCATGTTCTATACTTTCGAGGCATAAGCAATTAGGAAATAACACTTACTACCCAGGAACAAAAATTGTGTTACATAGTGTAATGCACTGATGGAAAATCCAAGATTGTTGTGGTATTGAGTCGAACATAATGAGTCGAACATAATACACAGAGGCTTAATCACCAAAGATTCTTGGTTTTGCTGTCGATACTGATGACATATCCAAAATAACAAAAGTTACATTACCATGTATAGCTAGAACTGGACAATACTAACACATTTAAATAGATACGCTAGTATTACTCTCCCTTCCCCATTTATATTTTTAGCAAGTCAATTTAATAGAAGGGTCATTTTTATAATTGTCACAAGTGCTTTTAAAGAGTGCCACACAGTCAGAATTGCACAATTTAAAAACCAAGTTCATACAGTTATGCCACATTCTGTTATTTTAGGTAGCGGCTGCAGGCATTTTAATTATTTCTGTTAACAAAATAATCTCCAACCACAACGGACCGACTCCTGAAATTTTCTTAGGAAGCAGCAGGACTAAAATGTATTTTTCACACTACATATGATTGTGTGAGGATGAGTTCTGTGTATCTGATCCAATTGTAAAACACATACGTTGAGGTAAAACTATAGCATACCAGGTCAAGTAGACAAAATGTTTGCCTTTTTACCACAGAATTGAATTGTGAAATAAAACACATACTTTATTTCAGCATGACCAACACCCATAAAGTATTTAGGTCCTTATGCAACATCACGCTCCAGACGAGACAGACAACCAACCCGTATATAAGGTTTGGGTGACTCATCATAGTAAATTATGGAATAAAACATTGATAGGAATGGGAAAGAGGGTGGGGTGACTCATGTCTGTTTAGTATGTTTTCTTTTTACGCTCTCTATCTGTCTGTCTGTCTGTTTGTCCCACCCGTTTACCTTGTCTGTTTATCCTTTCACTCTGTCACTGATTCACTTCCCCTCCCTTGTAAGTTTACCATATTATACATGCACAGTAGTTTGCCATTTTTTCAAACTTTTCCAATGCTTTTACTCTAGATTTATTATGGTGTAGTATGCTTTACCTTACTTGGCAATGCCAGTCTATACTTTGCTAGGCTTCTCTATAATTTAACTATGCTTTACTACATTGTACGAGGTTTTTATTAATTTACACTGCAGTCCATTTTTACAATGTTTTTTTTTTTTTTAAACTTATCTGCTCCTGTTTGTGTTAAAATTCTTACCAACACGTAGAAGAAAAACACCTTCCTTAATAGGGTCGCAATCTGTCCGGGTTTGACCTGGCCAGTCTAGGAACTGACGTCTATGCCCTGGTGGCAGGAATTAACATGCATGGACGCCCTAATGTCTGGTTCTGAGTGAAACGCATAAAAAACACCAACCTTACTTTAATATTTATTTTACATACATTAGTTGCTAAAATGATTTCCATTGTCTTATTAGAAATGTACTGCTTAGTACTGATCTGTACTTTCTACTTTGTCCCCAGCATTTCCACTGAGCTAATGTGTGATTCAGAACTCTAGGTCTGAGGATCCTTCAGTTCACCCTAAATGTCACCTCCTTGTCAAATGTCCCCCCACTGTAGTAAACACTGGGACAGCCTTGGAGGTTGGAACAACATAAGAATGTAATGTTTTGTAAATGGTTAGAAAAGGAAGGAACCTGGAAGATGGGGGGGGATCTATATCTTTGCACAACCGCTATACCTTTTCCATACACAATACCCTTTTGCTCCCAGTGGTTAGCTGGTTTTCACTTTTCCAATAGTTAATGCACATTGCCCATTGTTATCTTCACAATAGGTCTCTAGTCCAAGCCCTCGGCTCAGTAAAGATGATTTGCTTACATTCTGTCTACTGTAATAGACAGCTTATTTAGCTCTACATGTGGGTACACATATTAGGAACCAAGTAACAAGCCCTGAAGGAAATGAGGAAGAAGTGAATACTTGTACTGTATGTTGCTTGCCTTCGCACAGACTGCTTCAGGGTTAGTAATTAATTAGGTATTGAAACTACTTCTAGGGGTAGGATTAATTCAGTTTTAAGTTAGGAGAAATCCCTCCCCACTATCCCTCTGGTGAGAAGGTGACCAGTAGCCATCCCCTCTCTTGACTACCATACTGAACACTAGAGTAAAAACTGTATAACTGACTCATGTAACCACCCCCCAGGTACGTTTGAGACTACCTCTGCTATCTACTTCAATCCTGTTTAGCACCCCAATAATGCTGCTGTGCTCCTTTAGAGCAGTGTTGGAATGTGAAATATAGAGGGATCTGAATTTTCCAGCTCATTTTTAATGGTTCGAAAAACAATCACTAATCTTAGTTTATGTGATAACATCAGATGTGTGTACGAAGTGTGCCCATTAAAGTCAAAAGTAAAATGCAAAGTTAATAAATACAATCAACACTTAAATGAAACATCAAGGCACTGTCTTATTGTGATTAGATTGGGATTTGCAATCTTGTGAGATGTTGCAAGAAATGGAGTTTCATTGATGGTACATTTGATGATACATTTTTCAGGAGTTTGCGTCACATAACACCCCTGAGTAAGTACACTGTAACTTGTGTGAATATATATATATATGTGTGTGTGTGTGTGTGTGTGTGTGTGTGTGTGTGTGTGTGTGTGTGTATATATATATATATATATCACATTTTAGGTGTGAGTTGACGTTGCTGTTTCAGAAACAGTACAGTAATGTTGCTGTTTCAGAAACAGTACAGTAATGTGTTTCCTCATATCAACATTTTTATTTTGTGAATATGGCAATACCAAAATCTAAAAAGCTATTCAGAAAATTGGGATTTTTTTCTAAAATAAGACGTAGAAAATGACATCATTTGCACACTAAACGGGTGATGATCTTAGGAGTCAAACTGAATCAGATGACATTTTAGTGTAGATCACTGCATGAAATGTGGGTGGATTTCCAGTGTCTTGCGTGAGGGATGCCACCCTCTTTGCTTTTAGTTGAGTCATTACTAGAACGATTTCCCTTTATACCTTAAAAAAGAAATCACTGCCAGGCTTCTAATTAGAAGTGGAGATGCCTTTTTCAAAACTCTATTTGAAGGAGGAGGTGCACACAAAATCAAAAATGACACTTAGCTGGAAGCAACTTCAACAACCCACTATGACATTACATTGTAGCATCAGCGATGTATGTAACTGAGGCCTTTCTCCATCTACAATGCAATGCCACAAGTTTGAGTCTCAGAAGGTCTGGTATAAATTCTGTAAGTTTCTGAATCACCACTGAAATCTCTTTTGTGGTCTACAGCCATTTGTATGTTTAATGTTTTTTTTTTTTGTTTTTTTTTAGTTTTTTTTCCTGGGAGGGATTAGGAAAAAGCTGGAGCTTAAGGTTCCATTTTGCATTATTTTGGTCCTCATGTCAATCTTCTCTATTTCTCAACAGTGCAAAGACAGTACAAACAACAAGCTCCTCCATTTTACAAGCCTGTCTGAGAAGGACCTTCTTATTCTTGTCAATTGTATTAACTTGTGTGGAGACTGTCAAAGGTTTGAGTACTGTGGTGTCCTGAAGAGAAATGGCCAGACTGCAGGTTAGGTGAACAAAACAACATAAGGGCAGTTAGCTGATTGAACCCAGAACCCTATCTAGATGGCATGAAGCAACAGCTTCAAAGTAAAAAAAGTGCTTCAAACCATCTCAAATGCTCTAACTCTCCCTTTCTCTACATTGTCTGGAGTTTCTCAACATCAGTCCTTGATCCCAAGCACAGATCATTACATCAAAATATAATTGCATTAACTGTATGCATGCACTGGATCCTGCATTAGATTTTCATTGATCAGGCTTTGACTTTATAGAATTTGAGCCAACATGTACACTACTCTTATATATATATATATATATATATATATATATATATATATATATATATATATATATATATATATATCTATATATATCTCCAAGCATGCCTCCGCGCTTCAGCAAGCAAACTTCAAACAATTACAGGTGCTCAATCACAGCAGGGCAATAAATTAAAATAGACTGCTTACCTTCAGTGACTTCACTAATTGGCACTGTTGTATATACATTAACATCTGTTTCTTTTTATATGGACTAATTCATTAAATATATATTGCAAGGTTAACATGTGTGCTCTTTAAATAATTGCCGGGTCTCAAATAATCGCCAGTGTCCGCTGGCAAATATTGTAAATAAATGCCCAGGCTCTCTCATTGCCATATTCGAAGCTGAGGAAGATGAGGAGATGCTTGAGTGTAATGAACTGCTTATAAATGACTGTGATGCAAGTGACTCTCAGGATTAATAAATAATAATAATAATAATAATAATAATAATAATAATAATAATAATAATAATATAGTAATTTAAGGTATGCATATTTGTTTAATGCAGTTATTACACTATTAAAAGTTTTGATCATTTTAAGCACTTGCTGACAGTAAGCCAGATACACCTCTTGGGTACATAACATTGTACAGATGTAGTACATAACAATGTACACGTTTGATATTAAATTATGCTATGCTTTATGCGAGAGGCCGTTCACGGGTTTTTGTGCCCAACCTCCGCCTGTTTGTGGATTGCCTTGTCCTGTCTGATATGCGCCTGTCAGTGGGAAACTGAGGCTAGCCACAATATATATATATATATATATATATATATATATATATATATATATATATATATATATATATATATATATATATATAGAGATAGATATATATAGATATAGATATAGATATATATAGTGGCTCTCAAAAGTATTCACCCCCCTTGGACTTTTCCACATTTTATTGTGTTACAACATGTAATCAAAATGGATTTAATTAGGAGTTTTTGCCACTGATCAACACAAAAAAAGTCCATAATGTCAAAGTGAAAAATAAATTGAGCAATTTTGCAAAGAAGAATGGACAAAAATTGTAGTGTCCAGATGTGCAAAGCTGTTATTGCTGCCAAAGGTACCTCTACCAAATATTGACTCAAGAGGGTGAATACTTATGCAATCAATTATTTTCTGTTTTGTATTTGTAATTAATTTAGAACAATTTGTAGATTTTATTTTTCACTTTAACATTATGGACTTTTTTTGTGTTGATCAGTGGCAAAAACTCCTAATTAAATCAATTTTGATTCCATGTTCTAACACAATAAAATGTGGAAAAGTCCAAGGGGGGGGGGGGGGGGGGGGTGAATACTTTTGAGAGCCACTGTATATATATATATATTATATATATATATATATATATATATATATATATATATATATATATGAATACTGATATCAATAAAACATTGATGTGGTGGTCAGGTGTAAAATCATGAAGATGAAGCCACAGCTCATAGAACTTGATATATAAGACTCATTAAGCTCCAACATTTTGTGATTTTAAAACTATTCAACCTCCAGACATGTATGACGCTATTGACCCTCAGTGATGTTTTGTAGAACGCTAATGATATCCTGTTACCCCCTTGAGAACCCATACTTTTAACTAGTATAGAGCAGTGCTGATCAAATATCTGATAAAAAGTGTAGTAGAACAGTAATATTTAATACAGTGCAAATAAAAGAACACACAAAGGCATTGGTAGCTGTGCATTGACATTTCAATGACTCTTCAGGAACAAGAGACATCCTCAGGAAATGAGCAGTTTGAAGCACATTTTCTTTCTATCAGCCTGCGGCAATGTTGCCTGCCCCTGTGTGTATTTCAGTGTTACATGTTGTGTGTTGTATGTTAATGTTGGTGTATAGTCATTGGTTTACAGGATATAAATGGGTCTGTGGAACACAAGTTTTCAAAATGTATATTTGTATTTAGGCACGAGGATTGCACAGCACTTCACGTGCAGGTAAAATGTAATAATATGTGAGCACATGGAATTGCACTTTATTAATTCATGTGCAGTTGTACTGCGACTCCAATTGAATGATTGATTAGCAATCGAGTCTCAGTACAGCTGCATAAAAGCAGCATGTTTTCACTCACTTGGGGTTGTGTGTTCGATGAGTGGAGAACGGGATTGGAGACAGAGGTTATAATAATAATAATAATAATAATAATAATAATAATAATAATAATAATAATAATAGTTAGATATCAGCTCACTGTGTTTGTCTGTGTAGGCTGTTTTGTTTGTCTCTTTATTTTGGCGAAAGTGCCATGTCCCGTTTTGACTTTACAACCTTTTATTTTCTGTCTGTTTCATTATTAAACGCTGAGCGAAACCAATCAGTCAGCTTCACCAAACTCAACCGCTCTGTTGTTTATTTCCTGGTTCCTGGGTTTCTGGTCTGACATCACCCACTGCAGCCGTCTTTGTGACATAGCCCTTCTCAACAGATAACACTTTTGGGGTCTCTCCAGTGAAAAAAGTGGCAGGATGTCTTATTAATTCAAGATGTCCTCCTTGAAATGTATGCTGGTATGTTTCCTTCCAGGCCATTTGGACCTGGAAAAGACAGTGTTAAGCCAAACTTGATCTTGGATTTAAGCCAGTGACACATTTTTCCTCTCAGTCCTGACAGCCAATATATACAGACTACTGGCACATTCGATCACAGCTTCCCAGTGGTGCAGAAGGTAGATGGTGTCAGTGGCCATTCTGGCAAGGCGAAGGGAAGCTGTACTGGGCAGGAGTCCTCTCAGAAGGAACACTGACAGTAAATATGTGGAAAATGGCATATTTGGTACAGTATAGAGATTTACTGTAAGTTTTGCAGGTAAAACATATAAAGTGTTGGTTAATTACTCTGGAATCGGATCGTGCTCTAAAGGGTTGAACTCCTTTCTCTGATAATTGTCAACCACATCAGCCCTAAAGTTTCAGAATTGGAAATCCACGATTTAGCCCTGTTAAAAAAAATGACATTTCAGTCTTTGCTGAGTGATTCAGTAGTTGTTCTATCAATGATACTCAGAGGCATGCTTGCCATTTACTTCATCATGAACATGTTTAACTCATCATTGTGAATGTATTCCAAGTTAATAAAAACATATATGCTTTGTGGTCATTCTATTTTCAATATAACTAAGCATTTCTTAAAGATGTGCCATTAATAAATGGCACTGACAAACTGTTTCTGTGATGTCTGAAATGTACCTTTAGAACTGTAAGAATGAGTAGAGAATAAAAACAGACACTTTATTGTATACTGTATAATATTTAAATTGACATTATTTTCTTGTGGGGGCAGAACCACACAAACCAGAAAATCTGTTCAGCTGTTGACAGATGGCCGCTGGGACTGATGGACTGCTTTAACACTGCTGGGTGCTTTCATCCCCCTGTACATTGTCTGAGTGGCAGCCAATATAAATAGCACCAGAAGTATGTAATTTGCACTCCATAAAGAAAAATATAAAAGGAAGCATTTCATATACTTCAGCATCTGTATCGGAAATAGTGTGGCTTGACAGTTTTTCCTTTGAGCTAATGTAACCTATTTAGAAATGCAAAGAGGGAAGACAGACTTCCAGCTTCACAGTTTCCATACAGAATTGCAGTTATTTTGGAAATACTCAATTCTGATTCTTGCTGGTTATTTTAGTCCATAATTGGTAAGGGAATCCTCTTCTCCTGTGACTAGCCTTTTATTAAAGTGATCATGGACCAGCAATCTCAGTAATCAGGCCAAATCTCTAAATCGATTTAGTGCAAGAGTTGTCCAACCGTAATAGCTGTCACCAGAGTCTGTAGATCATTATTGGATTGTACTTTGAAAAGATGCAAGCAGTCATGTTGAGAAAGCGTGTCATCATGACTAGAATAGATCTAGCATTGCTGATGTCACTTTAACATAGTAGTTATTAAAGAACAGTACTGGTAAGGGACAGGAAACATGTATGTTCACCTTAAAAATAAACCTAAACCAATTGAGACTCTGAACTTGCTTTATATCCTACTAGAAACATTAGAACTGCAGTACTAATGAAAAAGAATAACCACAAGCCAGATAATACAGTCTCACCAAGCCATGAAATTGGTAGGTGTGCGTTACACTGAACAGCAATTGATAGCAGGCAAATAGCAGACCCACATTTTGTGATGATGCTTTTATCTTAATTCACATAGAATTAGGGGTGTGGTATTCTCTGAGGAAAGATTGGAGAGACACAGAGGTTGGCGTGGACACTGCACTCAGGTGTGCATGTTTATTTACAAACAAAAACAACCATTTGCCAACAGCAGAAATGGCAAAACAAAACACAGTGGATAAAACACAGCTAATAAAACAAAAGCTGGCCAAAACACTGGCTGAGCGCTGCTCCCACTATAAGGGAGGTCCTGATCCAGGAACCTTCTCCCTGACACACAATCAATTAGACTGAGGTGAGATTAAAATCCCCTAAACTAATCCCTATTTTTAAACACCAAGGATCCTGGTATATACATTGGGATCTTCAGTTGTGCTCACGACCCCAGTTAGACACACTGTGGTCCTTTTTAAAGCATGTGGCCAGAGTTAATTGATAATCAGCTAGTCAATGAAGTTTTGCATCACCCTATAGAATTAACTAATTTTGCTTCATAATGTCAAATGAAACCTGCTGAATAATGTATGTTAACAAATTGAAATACACACCGCTTTGTAGTTTTCCATATACTGAGGTGCAGCTACCAGTAACTTAAATGCAGTAGCCTGTGCATGTTATGAGAAGCTCAGCTTTTAATGGTGAACCATGTTTAATCTGAATGAATCTCCAGGCATGAAATCGATCAAAAAAATCTTAAGGCATGTGTTAAATACTGAGATCTAAAACTACTGCATCCATTGGCTCTTTCCTATTCTTCAAAATGAAATATATTGCTTATGTTGTCTGATTTCTTTGAAAAGTTTTGGTTAATGGCAAATGTACTTTTGCATAGTAGCTTTGGGCATAACTGATCCCAAAGGAGCAAACAATCTGAGCCAAGCCACCCAAAGCCTGATTTTTACCTTTCTGCAGAGATTGAGAAGAGGTCTAGAAGTTTATCGAGGTCAAAGGCTTATCAAGGGATTCTTGTTCTTTTGGTGAATAGATTCTGGAAGCTTAAATATCAAGAAAAGGTTGATTGTTGAGGTTTCAGTTTAAGAGGTAGTGGAGTATAATTGCAATGAGTGGACTTTGAAAGTTTGGTTCATTGACCTAGGGGTCAAACACTATTTCCTGTCTGTCAATCCCAATAGCATTGATAGAGGCCAAAAACTCATTGCGTCAGTTTAGTACAAGAAGCTTGCTACCACTTTCTTTGCAGTAATATAACTTTTGCCATGTTGTAGGAAGGAATGCTGATCTAGCCAAGGTCAATGCCCCTTGAGGATGGGCAGATGTTTTGCCCTGTGTCAGGTAAACAGACACTTAAGTAGTTCTGTTTAAATGTAAAAGTACTAAAGACAACTAACATAAAAACATCCTTAGAAGCAACAAATATGGGCTCTTAATGCTCTCCAATACACTTTATGATGTAAAATTATGTGTGATAATGTGATTTTATTTTTTGCTGATAATTTAGAAAAAAAGAAACTTTGACAAATGTTTTGACCAGATGTCTTTTATTTTTGTATTTAAAGCTAGAAAAAAGAATGTTGCTCGACGCCACGCAAACAGTTTAGTCAGTAGTTTTGTCACTAGTATTATTTTATTTCTATGATTTTGTTTGAACCAAAATATGATTTATTGTCATTTGTTTTTACAGATCTATTTTGTGGTCTATTGAATTGATCTAAACAGTGGCAAACCAAAATACTGGCAAATGAAAGAATTGCCATTTTAGAGCCTTTCTTTGTAAATATGTAAAATGCCAGAGAGGTCCTGTTTGAAGAATGGTGGATTACATCCATCAATGTTATAAAAACCAATTGAATAGACCCCTTTGTCTTTCATTGAACTGCATTCCTTTCCTGCATATTTGGAGCCATAAGCCAGAAGTACAGTACAGTAGATCTACCTAAACTAGTTGGCCTGGTTGGTGAAAACTTCCAAATATTTCCAGTGATCAAAAGTTAAATACCATGTAGTGTTTTCAGAACTCAATTTTTATCTACAGTGTAATTAAACCCCACATTCCTGAAGACCTGAAGGCTCTGCATTCCCCATTGACATTATTCTAGTATTTAAAATATTGTATTACCATTTTAATCCCTTATAAAACTATAAAGGCATTATGCCTTATGTAACTAAACTATAAAAAGGGTTTTAAATTCAGCCACTGGCAATCACTAAAGTATTAACACTTGATCCAAGTTCTGTGTAATAAGCTTTCATTTGAAATTATTCTCACATACACTCAGGCTATTATATAATGAACTGTAACTGAACGAGAAGCGGAACAAATTAACAGTCACATAAAGAACAATGACTGAATCTCAAAGTGGTACAGAACACCCTACAGAGTTTATAAAAAACACTTTACGCTATCTTTACTTTGCTCTATTTTTAAGCATACTGCTGGCTCTATTTACATATTTAATTATGGGTCATAAATCAACTGGGCAATACATTTCTCAGCATTTACTCGGCAGCATTCAAAAATACTTATTATATTTATTACAAAATGCTGCTATTTATTTAGGAATGTCTTTATAATGCACAAATGCCACTGATTAATCAACTAAAGTTCAATTAGTTCTGTTGAAGGGGAGAAAAGAAGGTTTTAAAAATATGATTTGCTGAAGATATTTGTTGTTTTTTTCTAGTTGTTTTGTTGTTTGGGTGCTTAAAAAAAAAAAGAAGCTGTGCGAGAGCAACGAGAGCCGTAGTTGTATGTGTGGTACAGCTGTACAGTATTTGTTTGACTATATTTTTGTAAAAAAAAAAAAAGTATAGAATTGTTTTGGGTTTTTTTTTATTAATATAATAAAGGTCAAGGATGAGAAATTTGGTAAAATTTTGTGTTTTTCAGTGTGTGAGTGTACCATATGTCCATTTCTTCACAAATTCGGACATAAACTTTCTCATTTCTTTTTTTTAATTTGGAATCGCCAATAGTATTTTTTTTTTTTTTTACCCCATTTTCTCACCAATTTGAAATGCACATTTCTTTTTTTCAACCACCCTGCTGACTCGAGCGAGATAAAGACATCCTCCAAAACATGTGCTGTCAGCTATTCACTTATTTTCACTCTGCAGGCCCGAAATGCAACTACCTTCAGAGCTACATCATTGGAGGACCACACAGCTCTGGGCCACTTGCAGGTAGGCCCACAGACACCCGGACAGTCTACAGGGGTCGCTGGTGCACAATGAGCTGAGGACACCCTGACCGACCTAAGCCAACCCCCCCGGGCGGTGTTCGGTCAATTGTGTGCTGCCCCCCTGGGAATAGCCTGGACATGAACTGGTGCTATAGGGCACATCCTGCACTCCACGTGGATTGCCTTTACTGGATGTGTCATCTCGGGAGCCCTAAACTTTTTCATTTCTGACGCACAACTCCAGATCTTCCTGAACACTTCTATCTGCCCACAGAGAAACTAGAACCTGCACTTTCTCAGCGCCCAAGGCTGTTCTTTTCTCTCATTATACTTGCTGCCCGCCTTATTTGTTGTTTTTGTTTTTGGAGTGTACTGACTAATGCAGTAATGACAAATATTATTAACCCCGTCCCTGGCTCGGCTCGGCTCACAACCGGATTCAGATGTCTTGTGAGGCCGGAGTTTCACGGTTTGGTTCTTGCTCAGCTCAGCAAATAGCCAGTGGAGAACCACCCATACCCGTACCGTACCTAGCACTCAAGGCTCGGATGTGCCAGTGGAGAAGCGGTATAAGATGTCATACTACAAAAGAGGATAAAAATACCAATAATGTCATTTTTATAAGCCTGTGCCCAAATATTCACCTGGTTGGACTGTGATATCTATTAACCAATAACCCAATAAATACCAGATAAATAGCCCTGTTGGTCATTAATATCTTCTTGCATTAATTGAAAGAAATATCAATATAACAGCTTATGTTAAAGACATAACACAGACACAAGAGAACTTTCTTTATAGTAGAGCTTGTCGCGACAATTCAATATAACTGTATTAAAGACACACACACACACACACACACACACACACACACACACACACACACACACACGCACGCACGCACACACACACACACGCACACACACACACACACACACACAAACACACACACAAACAATTCTATTGGCTTAATAGCTTAAAGACTTGAATGGTGTAATTTCTAAACACTTAATGTCACTCGTTGTTTACTTATTTGCTCTAAATTTGCCTGTTCACACCCTGACAGGGCCAGATTTAAAAGGGGGCAACCAGGACATTTGCCCAGGGCCCTGGGCTGCAAGGGGGCCTACAGCCCAGGTTAAAATAAATAATAAATAAAAATCGCCATTTTATAGTTTGAAATTCAATTCACTTGCCCCGTTATCATGCTAGCTAAACACTGGCGTCTCTTACTGGCCTCGCACACGCAGTAAGATGGCAAGAGAGACGAACAGAGAACAACTGTGCAGCAAAATAGAAAAAAAATAAATAAAAGGAAAAGCAAGATAGAGAAAGATGCCTGCTGGAAAAAATCCAGAGACTGTCACATTTCAGTTTTAAATCCATTAAAGATGAAGTAACCACAACAAATGAGCCAGTCGACGAGGGTTTAGCGGTGCTATTGGTCCTAGTGCCGGGCCCAAAGAATTGAAAAGTAATGAAGAAGGAGTCAGACCCAGTCTACCCATGTGTCATCTCGGGAGCCCTAAACTTTCTCATTTCTGACGCACAACTCCAGATCTTCCTGAACACTTCTATCTGCCCACAGAGAAACTAGAACCTGCACTTCCTCAGCGCCCAAGGCTGTTCTTTTCTCTCATCACACTTGCTGCCCGCCTTATTTGTTGTTTTTGTTTTTGGAGTGTACTGACAAATGCAGTAATGACAAATATTATTAACCCCGTCCCTGGCTCGGCTCGGCTCACAACCGGATTCAGATGTCTTGTGAGGCCGGAGTTTCACGGTTTGGTTCTTGCTCAGCTCAGCAAATAGCCAGTGGAGAACCACCCATACCCGTACCGTACCTAGCACTCAAGGCTCGGATGTGCCAGTGGAGAAGGGGTATAAGATGTCATACTACAAAAGAGGATAAAAATACCAATAATGTCATTTTTATAAGCCTGTGCCCAAATATTCACCTGGTTGGACTGTGATATCTATTAACCAATAACCCAATAAATACCAGATAAATAGCCCTGTTGGTCATTAATATCTTCTTGCATTAATTGAAAGAAATATCAATATAACAGCTAATGTTAAAGACATAACACAGACAAACACACACACACACACACACACACACACACACACACACACACACACACACACACACACACACGCACACACACACACACACACACACACACACACACACAAACAATTCTATTGGCTTAATAGCTTAAAGACTTGAATGGTGTAATTTCTAAACACTTAATGTCACTCGTTGTTTACTTATTTGCTCTAAATTTGCCTGTTCACACCCTGACAGGGCCAGATTTAAAAGGGGGCAACCAGGACATTTGCCCAGGGCCCTGGGCTGCAAGGGGGCCTACAGCCCAGGTTAAAATAAATAATAAATAAAAATCGCCATTTTACAGTTTGAAATTCAATTCACTTGCCCCGTTATCATGCTAGCTAAACACTGGCGTCTCTTACTGGCCTCGCACACGCAGTAAGATGGCAAGAGAGACGAACAGAGAACAACTGTGCAGCAAAATAGAAAAAAAATAAATAAAAGGAAAAGCAAGATAGAGAAAGATGCCTGCTGGAAAAAATCCAGAGACTGTCACATTTCGGTTTTAAATCCATTAAAGATGAAGTAACCACAACAAATGAGCCAGTCGACGAGGGTTTAGCGGTGCTATTGGTCCTAGTGCCGGGCCCAAAGAATTGAAAAGTAATGAAGAAGGAGTCAGACCCAGTCTACCCACACCACCAATTAACAATCAATGTAACTCTAATCTGCCTTTATAGTAAAAGATCAGGCTGAATGGAATGTACTCATGAATTTAAAGATTGTACTTATAAACTAAAAGTATGGTTAAAATAAAAACAAATCTGTGCTCATATACTATTTTATTGGATTCCACTTTAGTATGTTATTATTAGTAGATTTTGTCAATTGTTGCAGTGCAATTATCAAAATCGTGTGGGAGGTTCATTATTATTTTGGTACTATAAATTTTAGCTGTTTTCTTTTCATTATTATAACTATGTGTTTGTTTGGAGGGAATAATCGCATTATGTTTGAGGAGATAACTTCAAGTTATTTAAACTGTCAATTGCAAATTGATGCCTTCTGTAAATGTTACTTTATTTGTATTTTCTTTTTCGATTGTTGTGTTTGTTTATGTATTTTATTCCTTTCTGTACACCTGCCCAGGGACTGCCAAAGATAATTAGCTCATAGCTAGATCTGTCACAAATGTAAATAAATGGTATGTTGTCCCTGTCAAATAAATACATAAATAATTCATTAAGTGTGGATGAACTGCTTCACATTGTCAGAATCGGTGTGACAAGTATGTTTCGTCGAGAGAAAAAAAAGAAAAGGGGGGTTGGTGAAGGGGGTTCTGGTTTCTTGTCCTGGGGCCTGTAATACCTAAATCCGGCCCTGCATGCCCTGCCTGCACATTGTTACACATAATGCACACCTCCTGGAAACTGCCCCAACAAAACACACTGTAGAA